>NW_023615557.1:0-2500 GCF_013339695.2 Rhipicephalus sanguineus | reverse complement strand
AATTCTTTGCTTGCCATAAAGCGTGAATGCGGCAGCGTGCTTTCAGAAAATATAAACAAGCGAGAGGCCGCGGTTATCACTCCGTCATGTTTGCATTAAGGCTAACTTTTGTTTCAGTTGGTTCAGTTATTGTAGTTGTCAGCCTCGGTGTACGATGGTTGCGGTTCTCGGCTGCCGACCCGAAAGTCGCGGCTTCGATCTCGGCCGCGGCGGTAGCATTTCGGTGGAGGCGAAACGCTAGACGCCTGTGTACTCTGCGATGTCAGTGCACGTTAAAGAAAACAGATGGGCGGAAACTTCCGGAGCCCTTCGTTGCGCCCTTCACTTTTTCAGAAAAAACGCCTATTTTCATATTCATTTCGGTAAAAACACCCCCCTCCATCAGAATTCGCTCCCCCCCCCGTCCCCCTGTGGCTACGGGCCTGGCGTACGCTATTCCAAAACTCCCTAATATTAGTAAGTGGGGAATACTTTTCGATAAAATATTGCATTGCGGCACTTTGTTCGTCTCTAAGACAAAAAAAAAGCAGCATACCATAGGGTAATTACGTCATTAGGTTGACTGGAGCGAATAAATTAATGCTGTAGAGATATGATTATGGCCATATTATGTGAAAGTTGTCTGCTAAGTGACAGCGTTTATGGTGAAGCACGTGCATTTTACGATATTGTCACT
This sequence comes from Rhipicephalus sanguineus, assembly GCF_013339695.2. NCBI lineage: Eukaryota > Metazoa > Arthropoda > Arachnida > Ixodida > Ixodidae > Rhipicephalus > Rhipicephalus sanguineus. The sequence continues at coordinate 1,824 of NW_023615557.1, read as the reverse complement.
TAATTCGTGACAATTTTGTGACATAATTAGTGACATCTTGAACTTTCCTGAATTTCATGTGGATATTCTCATCGAGTTGAAGATGTGCGAGCTGTCTTGAACTTTCCTGAATTTCATGTGGATATTCTCATCGAGTTGAAGATGTGCAAGCTGTGCCAGGCTTATTCAGTCACATCAGTGCAAGTCAGCTCAATGCAATATGATGGCAGAGGGACAATAATAAAAAAAAATGTGACTCTCATAAGACTATTATGAAGCTTTGAAGCAAGGCTAAGCAGCCATTAAACATTATCACAGTTAAAAAAAACTAATGTTCAGCAAGAACAGAACACCTTTCGTCATTTCTTATGGTTTACTTCTTTAAGTCATATGTAAGCTTCCTACCTTCATGCTTCTTGATGAATGTGAATATTGTGTTTAGTGCAGCACCAGAAGCAGTAGACAATGGCATGCAGGTCACCAGATGACTCTATCGCAAATTCTCAAAGGATGTGCTGTTGTGCACCTACTCCTTGCTGTATCATGCTTTGTTTTGAGCTCTTTCATTAGCATGATACACGGCAAACAACTTAATTTATCAGAAACTCAAATGCTGTGTTTTTGACGAAATGGTAGGTGTGGAGCGAACTTAAAACCACAAGTATTTGCTTTCTAGTGTAGCACAGGCAGCGAAATTTGTGGTTGGCTGTAGGTTGGCTGTATGTTATGAATGTTTGTGCAGTTGGCAACACTACACTACTGAACTTGATGTGTATATTTGTAAATGCTGCAAGACTTAAAATGAAGGAAGGAAAGAAAGAAATAGATGGGAAGACAGGCAGGTTAGCCACTTCTCAATCTGGCTGGCCATGCTGTGCAAAGGAAGAGGGTACGAGGAATAAAGGATAATACAAAAGAAACTTTACAGAAAAAGAACAAAGCAGGAAAGAAGAGTATGATGCCTCGTAAAGTCTGTCTCTAAGCTCACTTTTGCGTAGAAGCACAGCAGCACTTTCAATGCTAACATCAAACGGGAGCAGCAATGAAAAAGCTCTGGAATCTGTTTTCCCTGAGATTAAAAAAAAAACGCTTTATCTACACTGCCCGTTTTGTATTATGTACTGAATTAGTTCTTGGTGTTCGAGTGCATTAGGATATAAATTTAGAGTTAAAAGATTGTTACATGCATGGACGTCTAACTGAATTTATGCCGGTTATCTGAATGAGGTATTGGTGTGCTTTACAGCTGTTTAGTGCAGCACTGAAATAGTGAGTCACTGCAAAAAATCTGTACATTTTTTTTTCTTTGCAGATGGTGCTCAAGATGGAACATGCAACGCTATGCAGCTGTGGACACCAGCAGCTTGATAAGAACTCTTGAAGCTCATCTGGATGCTTCACAGAACCTGGGTTGGTAGCAGTAATCTCGTTAGGGAGAGAGTGATCAAATAGAATCCATTTTGAATTGTGCAATGCATACCTGTGTTTAATGAAGCAAGTCATTGATACATTGGAAACATTGGGAGTATCACTATTTTCGAGTCCAATGTCATGGTAGCTCTTATCTCAGTCATCCGATACAGTATGCAGAATCTGCACCTGCACTCTGTCACGCCTATAACACTATTGAATTTACAGTAGAGTGCCTCGATAATAGACACCTGTAGCATGATATTGACTGTATTGTGAGGGCTTCATAGTGTTCCTGGCGAAATGGTCAGTACTTATATAACGGCAGTGCTAAGAAGACAAGGACAGAAAGTGCACATCAAGAGCGCTTGCTCACAACTGAAAGCTTTATTGCCTAAACTGAACCTCAACTATACCGCCAACTAGTTCACATTC
>NW_023615556.1:0-100001 GCF_013339695.2 Rhipicephalus sanguineus | reverse complement strand
ATGCTACATATTTCTTTTTCAAAGTGGTCAGTAACATTTAGACCATGTATCATGTTCCGCAAGACACTGTTTCGATTCATAACACTGCGATTCCAAGCACTGTTTCACTTTGTGCAGTACAAATGTTGTTATTGTTGCTGGAACCCTCTTTCTGCAATGCCCTCGGGTGAAATGTAGTCACCGAATGAAGAAATAAATAAATAAATAGCGCATGAGTAACGTGGCTTCATAACATGCACTACATTGCATTTTTACTAATTAAGTGAACCACATGTGCTAGTTGTGCTAGTTTGGATGGCACAGAGGGACCGACTAATTCTCCTTGAGGACATATGCATAGTACACCGAAGAGGGGGGGGGAGGGGGGCGAGATATAAACAAGGGAGTCACCCAGCCTATGAGTTCCTGCTGCTTAAATCCCCAAGAGTTCCCACAAGGATGGGCAACAGTGCGGCTGTAGACACTGCCAGATTCCACCATTACCAAATGTTAGTTGGAGCATTGTAGAAAATCTATGTAGCAACCGCTATATCCTATGTATGACTGCGACCACGGCAAAGGTCCACCTACCCTTAAGAATAGTCAGGCTGATGAACTTGAAGCAGTATTGCTAATGCCAGCAAACAGTTCTCAAAACCTGCTACTGCAGAAAGGATATGTATTCACTTCCCGAGGGAACTTTATACTGCCTCTGTTCAAGTTACTGTAGCAGTAGCAAGACAGAGACCTCAGCATGGCAATCTGCACTCTAAGCCACTACAAGCTCTGTACAGTGACAGACAGGACAGAATTCAACGGGCCCTAGACGAGGTTGAATCACACACAGCAGAAGTTGTTATGAAGTGTGCTCCAAGAAAATAAAAATAAAAATATATTTGACCACCAAGAACCCTAAACCAACACAGCTCCACCACTACATTTACTACTGCTAGATGGAGAACTTATCCAAAGAGTGTGCACTTGCTAGTGCTTGCAATGCATGTGAAAAAAATTGGCAGTGCCAGTAATACCCTTTTCAAACTCAAGTACACAATGCATAATGTTGACTAACTTTATTAAGAATTTCACACTCAACAGAGGAAATAATGGAGATAGACACTATGAAAGTAGGGCACGCCTTCGTCATGAGCAAAATAACTTGCGCTCTCCCATTCCAAGATGCGCAACAAACTGAAATCTACCAAGCAAATTGAATAATTTTGACTGCCTGCGAGGTGGCACTTGGTCTGCCCAAAAACATGAGCACAGACTGCCCATCGAACTAGGCATGATCAACACATTTGAGAAACCTTGCTGGGGCCACACTTATGGCCCAGCACAAAGGACTCAATGCAACACACCAGGGCACTCTGTGTTGATTAATACTTAGAGTCACTGGAAAAATGCTTCCACTGAATCTAATATGACTGTGTTACTCCTCAGTGCCTCAGGTATGTAAAAATGGAACCACACTTATGCCACCTGATGTAGGAGCAAGAATCCTCATGCCATGTCACATGAACCCGTACTTCCGAATAAAACAGCCACAAGCCTGAGAAGCCACCCTGCGCAGAAGGCAGTAGGATGCAAACATCTACTTTACTGATACGGTCTCATCCTCAGAAGGGAGACAGCGACTTCCACTACCAATGCACACAGCATCCCGCAAATGCCACCTTACGACTACTTAACAACGACCTAACAATTGGTCGTGGAAGGTGTGGCTTTCCAATCTGTCATTGGAAACGAATTGGTAACCCTAGAACGTTGAGCTGCAGTAGCCAGTGAGGCCATGGAGAACAGGCTCCACCATCAGTAATCAAGCAGTCTCTATTTCAATAAAGTTGTTTTCTTCTCGCTTATTTGTTGTGTCAAAACATGAGGTTAAGTTATTTTGTCTGAGTATTTCATAGATGGGTGGGAAGCAAAAGAATAGTTATACTGGTGACGTAACCTGATCATATAATTCCATGATTGCATGGTTAACGTGTCATAGTCAGTTGCAAAATTGGTTTATTGACACCTACTGTATAACTCAGGCAGTCAGTCCGTGTTTATTTTTCAGCAAATCAAGCACAATGGTGAAAAAGTGGGAGATAGGAGTAAACATTTAGGCACCACCCACTGTAGGAGCAATTACAGGGCATATGTATAGCAAAAGCAAATAGTTATACATGCAAAAGACGAATAATAAATATCAACTTGTACAAAAGAGAGCATTACTACATATAGCATCATATTCGTACATAACAAAGATAATAGAAGACAATGCATAATGGCATCGTTGTTGTATGCTTGGTGAAAACACGACGATATACCTAATGCAGTACAATTTAAAGAATATGGAAAGTTGTAAAAAGAATCTAATTACAGTGGCATTTTTCTAATAGGTGAATTTCAATGTGTTACTGCTCATATGCATTAAGAGTTGGTGGACATGACAACTGTGGTTGGCTGTGATAATCATCAGGTTACTTTATTCAAACACAGTTCTGCAATAAGGTGTGTACTATAATAAACAATATAGGAACAAACGAGATCGTGCGTGCTGTGCGATTCAAGTGGTGTTGTGAAAGAATACCAAGAGCTGCCCTTATGCATGTTTTCTTTTGAAGCAATTTTAGGCTCTGCACGTACTTCTTTGCTCACTCTCACAATGCCCATGGGGATGTCCCTCATTTCATCAGGTAGTTATGTAGTGACTAGGTAATTATAAAAGAGGCCCAGCTTGCAGGTTCAAACAGAACATATAGCGCATTAGTCTCAAAGCGTCACTCGAGAAAGTACAGGTTTGTTATGAAAATGACGAATTGCAAGAAATGTTTTCTCGATTTATCAGCTTACCTTGGCCTAGGTGATAATAGAAGAATGAACACAACATTTGGTGATTACAAGAATTTTAATGAACTAATGTTGCAAACATAGCACCCTATACGTAGAGACTAATATAAGTATACAAGATGCAGAGATGCAATTACTATGCATTCACTGCATATATACAGTACTATGATCTGAATCTAGTGTGACAGCTGGTACTTAATGTTCTGTCTTGCTCCTTGTCCTGCATCATATGAGCCTACTCATGTCATTGTTCTCAGCTTTGCACTGTACTCAGTGCAAAGCTGAGTTGCTTGATTTGAGCGGGCTTTCAGATGAAGTGCAGGTACAACTCACCTATTTATGTTATCCAGGCCATGCTCTTTTCATTTTATAAAACATTGCTCTATATTAATTATCCAAGTTGTTAATACCTATATGACACATTCAGGTGTGCCAGTAGCTTAGGTATAGCTTGCTATATATAATTCAGTAACATTGGTTGCCCTACACAAGCAAATCTTTGTAGTGAAAGTGATCAAATGAGAACACATACATGGGTGGTCTTAACAGCTACCACAGTCATTAGTCCAATCATTCTCGGATGTCATCATTGCTGAGAGCAGGATGATACATGCCATGGCACTGCTTATGTTGTGCACTTTGATAATGTACTATGCATTGTTTAATTGTTGTGTGAAGTATGGCTAGGTATATTAAGGGACAGCGGAAACCATTGAGACCAGCAACAAGAAATGTGATATTATGTTCACTGCAAACACTTTATGTTGGCATCAATATAAATATTCACTTTTATGTAAGTACTGTATTCTTGAAAACGTGTGACAAGCAGCTATGTATAACAATCATTAGATAAGTTATAAGAAATTTCATGCATACATTACTTTCACTTAAATGCTCCATCAAGCTTACCACTTAGGTATGTAGAACATCTTTATGCACAGTAAGAACATTCAGGCATGAGTGGACAGATTTTGTGTTTCTGGTAGAGTAGAACTATTGTGTTCAGAAATTACAAGTTGCAAGAATTAAATTCCACAAGGTTGTTGTTTGTGCTGCAGTTTTTCTGCCGTGTGGTTTTATATGTGAAGAAAAAGATGACAGCAAGAGAAGAGAGAAAGAGCATAACATTAGCTTGTGTCCAGCAGTTTCTGGCAATAAATGGGCACCTAAATAGTAACTAGTAACCCATGGGCCCAGGGCCGTCTTTAGCCAATGGGATGGCCCAGAGTTGCTCTTTCCAGGCTGATATGAGTTCAAGCCACCAGGTTCAAGCATTATTGGTTTAGTGGAGGCACCGGGTCCCCACTTGCTGCATAGCTATTGTCGGATGCGTAGGGGTATACTGGGCTCTTCCAGTCTGTAACTGACTTTAGATCTCCCTGTAGTTAACTGTGCAGTTCCCTCTTGACCTTAGAGGGAGCACCTTGGTGGCTCGTTATGTAATTGCTCAAGCAATGGCATGAGCCGCCTTATTTATGGGAAGGTATAGTGTACAGGTGCTCGATCATTTGGACAGAATTTGCTGTTCGGTCAGCGAGATGCACCCCTGGTGAAGTTGCAGAGTGAGGTTTTGGAGTTGCTGATTACATATCTGACACAACCTTAATGAAAACCAGCAGATGATGAAGCCAAGCAAGGTATAGGAGATGTTATTGTACTGTTTTAAGTGTATCACTGTACAAATTGCGATATAGATGTGAAGAAAGTAAGTGGACGAAAAGACAACTTGCCTGCCATCAGGGACCGAACCTGCAACCTTCGGATAACGCGCTCAATGCTCTAACCGTAGCTGCAATTGGTAGAGTATTTGGCGTGTTATCCGAAGGATAGCAGATTTGGTCCCTGACGGCGGCAAGTTGTCACTTTGTCTACTTTACTTCCTTCACTATCCTATATCACAATTTGTACAGTGTTACCTTAAAACAGTACTAAGTAATGTCCCCTATACCCTTGGCTTCATTATGTGCTGGTTTTCGTTAAGGTTAGTGTGAAGCAAAGAAATGAGCCTTCAAAATTCCCTTCTTTCATTGATTACATATTTGGCTCACGTGGAAGCCATTGCCAATGCAATGGGTAGTTCCTCGGCTCCTTAGGCGTTTTCAGCTCACATTGAGCCTCCCACTTTGGGATCGCCATCTGTTACAATGGACACGTTGCAAAGAGCTATGAACATTGTCACATCATTCCTGCATTTTTATTCTGTGATTTGGGGTGAATCTTTCTAGGTAGGGGGAGTAATTAAGATATCTGCGTACATTATGGGGAATATTCGCCCTTATGCTGTCTATGCTGTGTAGTTCATTATGTCAATAAGTTCATTGAGTATGTGTGTACCCATAGGACTCTGCGTGAGTCGTAATATTGCACTATCTTTAGTGACCACTATCTATAGTAGTCTTCCCTGCCATTTAGAGTTTGGTACGGTGTTGCACACAGCTCATGATAATGAAGGCCTGCACTAGGCGTACCAAGTTGGCCTCTTTCATGGCAGCATGACAACTGGATATCCTTTAGATAATTAAGCCACAACATTTGTTTGGCGTATGGTTTAGCCTGTGTATGATGTATTGCACAGTTTTTTCTATCTGACCATTGCGGTCACCTACCCACAACATGATGCCATAAGCTTACAGGCCATGCTGTAATGCTTTCATGCTATTCAGTTCTTCCAGTAAGCGTATACATTCAGTACAAAGGAACGGAACCAATCTCCAAGGTGTTCGCCAGCTTTGAATTCTATGTCACCTGATCTGATCTCCGTAAACAGGGTAGGTGCTCGAGCGGACGTTTTCGACAAGTGGATTTGTCTTCTTCAAGGCTGGAACTGATTTCAGTTCCAGCCAAGTCCACTTGTCGAAACGTCGGCTCGAGCACCCACCCCCTGTTTACGATTTTTTCATCGCAATCTTCCATCTTCACTTCCTGCCGTGTTTTTTGGATCTGATCTGATCTCCCCTAGTTACGATTACCACCACATGGTTGTCCTTACATACATGTACGTATATGTTAGCTTCTGTAGCTTCTCTATAACAGCCTTGTGTGTGATGTTGTGAAAGGCCTTCGTGAGACTCGTTCGAACGATTGCTTTGGTATGCAATATCTGCAATCACACGTCTATTATGTAGGGTTCAATTTGTAGCATAATGTGTGTTGCGGACAGCTTTGGCCTTAACCTGATCACGGTATATGCAAAAAAAGATCGCGGTCATCAATGCCTCAAGCTACGTACGTAGCTTCTGGCTTGGTATGACCATTTCAGCATGTCACAAAATAACATTAATGCGATCTGAATGTACTTAGTCATATGAGCATTACATAATAGCTTGCCTGTGTTCAATGTTATTGAAATAGGCCGGAGGTGATCTCGTTGCAACCTTTTTCTTGGCTTTGGATAATTACCATCTGTGCAGTTTACCACTTATGTAGGTGGCTGTCTTGCTTGCCAGCATTCGATCAGATACTGGGTGGGAGCCATGATAGAATCATCACAAAGATTTTGCCACATAATTGTTAATGATTCTGGCGGGGCTGGGCATGGATTACATACAGAACCTAATAAGTTTCGCCCTGTCCTCCCCTCAATTATCGGGCTGTCTAGGTCCCAGTTTTTCTTCCCAGCTGTACAGGCAATTGTTCCTTGGTTGTACAACTTAAGTATCGCGACTATTTCTTTTGATGTCTTCCTCAGTATGTGATAACTGTTAACAATAGAAAAAAGACATCGCATGTATCCATGTATTTTATCTGGGCAGAGTAAGAAAGAACACAGCTACTCAACAGGCTTGCACAGTATTAGAAAGGAGAGGATGCCAGTCTGATGCTGTAACTTCTGATAACAAAAGTTACAACTTCGAATAGAAACTCATATACGTAGGCATACGCAGAAGGGGGGCAGGGGGCACCCCCCCCCCCTAGTCACCTAAGAAGAGGGGGGCGCAAAGTCTGCCCCATACATTGACTTAATATGGAGGGGGGGGGGCGCTGTGATGAACCTTCGCCCTCCTCTGTAGGGGAACCCTGAGCACGCCTATGCTCATATATCTATCAGTCAAAAGGACGGCCAAGAACAGTGACAATAATTTGAGCAGGCACTCGTGCTTGCCATGGCCGCGGACTTATGACGCAAGGTTGAACGGCTTTGGGAGAACTAGGATATACGAGTGAACCTTGCGAAAATTCTCCTACTTGCAGATTTTTTTCTTTTTCTTTTTAGCATCGTGCCTTTGTGGCTAACAGCGTAGATTCAGCAGTGCTAGCTGTAAAGAAAACAGACAATTTGTGCAAGTGAGCGTTTGTTTTCATTGCATTTCAGAACGGTGCCATCGGTGGCAGGGGTACCGTTAGTTTATGGCACTGCATCCCCCCCCCCCCCTGCCCGCCTCCCCATTGCCGGCACTGCGCACTTCTATGATATGAAGAGGAAGAAATTTTATTCATGACCTACACGTCTGCACGTCGCGATCGATGGCTGATCGTCGTGAGCGTGCAGCGCTGTTGCCGCGACAGGTTCCCTACCTGATCATCGCATTAGAGACGTGTGCGGGGACGCCGTGTTCTTGGCACGTTGACGCGCACACACCTTCAAACGCTGCGATGTCGCGCCGAACGCGACCTAGCGCAGATGGGCTGATTGTTGCTGAGATGCGGCAGCAATAACTGAATTTCAACTATTGTACAGCGTAAGCCACTCTATACAGCGTTTCGGGGCGTCCATGACCGCATGCCATGCAACTCGTGCCGCTGTAGAACAGAACGCAACCGTGCAAATGCTTTGTTTACGTCAAAATGCGGAAAATTAAACCCACAGGGGGCAAAAGTATATGTTTGAGTCGTCTGCTGTGATAGTCCCGCCCATCGAACACCGCTGCAGTGACCGAACCACGGCCGGTCTAGAGGCGCGCGCCTCGCCTCCTAAAGGAGCGAGCGCGCGCCTCCAGATGCTCCAGACCGGCCGTGGACGAACGGTTGCCAGCACTTCGCGAACATCGCGTCGGCCAATCAGCGCGCGCATGCTGTCCGCTCGTGCGGTCCCACCGAGGACTGTTGCGGAAGCCTCACGCCTCGAAAACCGGAACGGAGCAGAAAAACGGAGCGAAAACGGACGTGCGGTGGCAGCGCGGTGAGGCCTTAAGACTGCCTCATGCGTGCTGTATGCGAATCTCCCAGCAAATCATTAATGGAAGGCACATTCCACGATCAGCCAGATGCATCGGTTATACGTGCATGTTTAGCATTACAGTTGTGTCGTGTCTGAAGTTTCTTGATGCGTAACATGCAGCCTCGATGTCGGCTCTGCGCGTTATCCTTGAGATGACTTTTAGTTACAAACGCTCTCCTTTTACATTTGTTGTCTACCGCTGGTACAACGGATACATGTAGTGACTACCAATCAACAAATTCTTACCGCCAGTGATGCCAACCTAAGTCAAAGTTTATCCCTAGATTGACCCCTGAAAATGCCCTAGATTGCAAGAAAAATCCCTAGATTGACTTTTTATTGTCATCACTCAGTTTAATTCACCTTTAACAAGGTATAAGGATTGCTCACTTTGTGGCCCAATTAACCTGAATCCTATTTGAAGTAAAATGCACCGTATTAACAGCCACTGAAGGTCTTTTTTCTGCATTTTCTGCGAGTAATTGCACATAAAGGGGTTGCAGATGGTGCCAGTTGCCACAGAGACAGACAAATTTGTCAAGTTCACTTTTCCGCTTATTGAAGGCATAAATGTGATCGTTCGGTTCAATCGCAAGTCTGTAACCCTTTTCTTGTACTTGCACCTTGCGGGGTGGCGGTCAATTTCTAATTATCCACATTTGAAATCAGCGTTGCATGATTTGCAGTAGATACACAGGGCCCTTTTTACCGGCTGATAGCCATCCTATGTATTTTGATCAGCTTCCCATATGGCCAAATATTTTCGCCACTATTTTCGTTCTTATGAAAACGGTGCGACGGAAAGACTGAAAACACACAAACAGTCTTTTTGTCTCTTTTCGTCTCTCCGTTTTCATATAATAATGAATCCGTACCAACTCGCCCAATTGTCAGCCCTACTTTCGATCTCCTATCAAGGTCTCCTGGTTCAGAAGTTGTTAGACATCTAGACATTGCACGGTGAAGGCACGCGACAAGCGTGAACTTGGCACGGTTTCATGTACACTACAAGGCAAAATTTCTCACTGTTTCAGAGAGCAGCAATCTCTCAGGGCGCTCACGATGATACGCGCTTGCATGCCAAGCACTTTATGACAACAAATTTTCATTTCCCCCCAGTATTCAGCATATAATAATCTCGCCTCATAGAACTGCTATCGCCTTCACTCGGCCCAGCAGAACGCCAACGCTCTCTTAAATGCAAAGCAGCAAATAGCTAAAGCTATTGTTTTTTATAGCCTTTCTAGCTGAATAAGCGTGATTACTCAGAAAACGCCCGTTATTAGGCCGTGTAATGTAACATTTCCAGAGCCTTAAAAAATCCCCAGATTCAATAAAAAAAGACGCCAAATCCCTGGACAGAAAGTCCCTAGATCTAGGGATTAATCTCTAGGGTTGGCATCACTGAGGCGCACAGAATGAAAACCGTCACACTGTGTAATTATTTATGCAGACCCCCTACGGGACCTGGTGCATGGCGACGTAAGGTATAAACGAATTTACGTTATCATTTGCAAATACACTGCGTAAAAGCAGTTTCTACTTACACGACATATACGTCACGTAACTTTTACCTTATTTTGGCACAGTATATTAGGAAAGTTCAGAACTGAACAAATGCTTAAAAGCGGGCTAGTTGGTACATGTTTTTAAAAGAAGAAATAAACAGCGCAGAAACGGGACGAAAAAGGAACATGAGGGCGGGCGCTGAAAAAGGCTGGAACAACGCTTAGGTCAAACTTTCAATCCTTGTTCACACCTTCTTTCGTTTTTTCATGTATATGCCTTTCCATCCCCAGTTTTGGTATAGCGAAAAAAAATATTTTGATGTTTTTTTTTCTAGTTCAGAGGCTATCTGAACGCTAGCTGACGTGAGTTTGAGGCCCCTGCTTTATACGGAACCCTTCTGCCTTCAGAGGGGCATTGGAAGAGCGTTTCCAACATTCTGATTTCGGAGACGTGGAGACAAGTCAGACACGGGTAAGACTGGCCTTGACTGGCGTGTTTTCTAGGTCGTGGCAGCTGCCTGCGCAGCGCTATTCTGCGCCAACACGATCATCGCGCGAGTCTGTTGATTCACTGAATCTATTGGTGGCGAGCCATTAGGGCGAAAGCCTTAGATGCCTGATCAAATGCGAAGGGTCGCAGTCGGCGTCAACACGGGTGATGCAAAAATCATAACGTGAGGACGTCACCCTATCACATCATCATGACAACGCAGAAATTTGTGACGTCATTATGAGGTAACTATGACACATAAAGCGACGACGCATGATGATGTCATCACGTGAAAGCGTCACTTGGTCAAAGATGGGCCGATCCCGGAGGCAGCGCAAAACCACGTTGGGCGCAGAAAGACTTCGGTGAGGGGACGACTGATACAATTAAGTGATAAGTAGCAGCAGACGAAGAATATGGCTTTAGCCTTCCAGTCGTTTTAGGCAAGTGCATAAGAAACCATGCGACTGTGTGACCAAGGCAAAGCTGTGAAATGGAGGTGTCGATGTCGACGGTGTTCCGGTTCCATCTTGAGTGCACGGCCTGCTAGAGAAAGGTCCTATGTTCTCCGTGGCCCCTAGCGTGTCTTCCTACCTGACTTTCGGCAAATGCTTGAGAGTCAGGCCCGTAACAAGGAATTCTTTTCGGAAGGGGAGGGGGGTGCACTCGCTGAAGGCCTTGAGTATTTGAGAAAAACAGCTATTTTCATTGTATCTTTTCGGTAAAACAACCCTCTTCATCGAAATTTCGGGAAGGGGGGCCTGTTGAGAGCTGTCATGAAAAGTGCCATTTGAGGAAAGGCACAGGTGCTTATTGGAAGGGATTGACCAACTTAGGAAGTCTGCATTGTCTCGTAATCCATCGGAAGAAGTTTTGCGGCCGTGTGGTAAGCCGCCTCTTTGTCGCCGTCTCTGCTTTTGTGCATATCCTTTTATTCTTTCCCTATTTTCACGTTCTGGTGGTTTTCAACTCATCCAAGAAGTAACCGTGATGAAGGCAATAAAAAAGTTATGTATTACTTTATGGTGCCCCAATACATATGTTATCGCTGGTCAAGAGTCTGACGGAATCCCGCTGGGTCGGGAACAAACATAGTGAAATTAAAAAAAAAACGCCGACCAAGACACATATTTAACGGGAGCAGAAACGTCATTTATTATGTCTCTTTTACCTGGGTCGGCGTTTTATTCTTTATCTCACTGTATGTTAGCGTTCTTTTCACAAAGCCTCTAGCTGGCAGTTGTTGTTTGCCCTGTGCGCAGATCAATAGATACGCGTGAACGAACATATTGACTTAACTATTCCTATTCGGCTTTAAAAAAAAACAGTGAGCTACGGTCAACTGCGGCTTATAAACACCAACGCCCCCGATATTTCGATGTATCTTTATTGGTAGAGCGGCCGAAAACTTCCGGTGCAATGTTACTGAATCTGCATTTCCTCTCTGATATGCCTTAGGACATCCGCCGGTGATCGCAATTCTATCGCCATTTCCTTCCGCCTTCGACACGTAATTGCGGATAGCGACGCCTCGGGAAAAAACAGAATTGCTCAACGCAGTTCGTTCGTAGTACTACCGGCGTTCACACTTAAAGCAAAGCGACATAAACATGACAAGGAAAAGAAAACAAAAATGCGCAAAAGAGAGAAAATGCATGGAAAACGAACTCATTGCTTCGTGTTTGGGTCACCCGGCCGTCGTCCACGCTCCGGACTGCCTAACCACGCCTTTAATTTTTCCAGCCGCGGGGTCTTATCCGAGAGGACTTGTGCGTGTCTCGCGGCTGGAAAGCGAGGCGACGCTTTGTGTCGCGCCGTCTTGACTTTCGGGTGCTCGGCGAAACGCTTCCGCGAGTATGGCGGGCACCCTCGGACGGCGATCGCGACGGGCGATACACCTGCTCGCTCCGCTCGTCGACTGCGATGCACGCCCCTCGAGTTGCGCAGTGCAGCCGCGTTCTTTCAGTCGGTGAGGCGACCCGGAAACGTGCTTACGTGACGAGATTCGGCTTTATCTTACAATGTGGGCACACGTCACCCACTGGTGTGTTGCAAAAGTCAATTAGACGTAACATTTCTTTTTTAAGTTTGATATTCACGCCCTTCCAGTGATACGACGTGAAGCTAGAGAGAGGGAATCAAAAGGTTTTCTGGATTTGCTTATACTGTTCTGAAGTTGTGTCACTGGACATACCACGGCAACATGAACCAATGTGATTGTTGTGATTTTACGTCTCAAAACCACGACATGATTATGATGGACGCCGCAGTGGGGCTCCGGGAATTCCGACCACCTGGGGTTCTTTAACGTGCACCTAAATATAAGTACATGGGCTTCGAGCGTTTCGCCTCCATCGGAATGCGGACGCCGCGGCAGGGATTCGATGCCTCGAACTTGGGGTCAGCAGTCGAGCGCCGTGACCACTACGCCAATTGGCGTATTTCTGAACATGAAATAATTTCGTAGTTATAGACGTGTGCGCTTCACGATCTTCGCACCATCAACGGCATGAGTAGAAGGAACAGGCGGAAACTCGCCTGTTCCGTTTTTTGAAAAACGGAAAGACAGAAAAAAAAAACCAACGGGTGGTATGCACACATATCTGTGTGCACGCCCCCCATAACTTTATCTTGATTCATGTTTATAACGTTTTACTCGTGGATACAAGGTAGTTCTACTCGTCATCACTCATGATGCCACGATGAGTATAACTATCTTGCATCCACAAAGTCTTCGACGTCCCCTGGTAAAACGGGTTACGTCGAACACTTGGCGTGACTGTGCCCGCAATCGACGTGGAACGTTCAGCGTCGCTTTATAGATTTTTTACCGCGACAGACCAGAAGAGCACGGAGTAATCGGGAAGGTAGTAGAGATGAAAATTGTTCAGGAGACACCTTACATTGCGGCATCTGGATTGCATCCGGTACGTATCACACCGTGCTTACAACAAATAGTTAGTTGAGCATTAGTTCGTGGGTCCGTGAATGCAAAACTGTGCAACACTTCAGTGCTTACCACTGCTGGTGTCTGCACTGTTGCTCCGCACGCAAGAGTGAACATATATGCAGACACACGTGCAGGCCACGAAAGCACTTAGAACCGGAAATAATTTACCCACTAGAAAGGTAATCCATTTAAATTAAATAAACGAAGCCTGATCTACCAGACTTGCTCATTGAAGAGCAAAGAGCAACGTTTAGCACACCAAGGTCATAAGATCGGCAATGAGCCGTACAGTTCGAATTTCTTTATAGACAACACTCTACGTTTGAAATAAAACACCTTTTTTTGTTGTTTTCTGGACCTTTCTATGTGACATGAATGATCGGCGCCTTCCGTAAGTGCAGCAATTAGTCTCACTAAGCAGAACGCCTGAGCATTGAAAGCGTCAGAACAAACGACGCCAAACGCACCATGAAATCTACCCTACCGAGTACTTAATCGAGCAAATCGAGCGCACGCAGTTTGCAGTAAAGTACGCGCGCATATTTCATATAAACAGGTGCACTCCATAAGAGTTGCGCAAAGAAAGCGTTGTATCCGGCGCTCCAACAAGCAGCATTCAGCGCCGGCGTTCCATATAACGCGCATTCATTTTCCGCTTTACGTGGCCGCCAGTAACTCGTGTTCTATTACGTATGCAACGTGCCTTCGCAATTTTGTCTCGAAGGGGTCCGCGCACAGAGCGGCTGCCAGAAAGTGGCCAAGAAAGTTCGCGCCCGGAGGGAGAAAGCGCAGGCTCCGAACAGCAGGAAGAGAGGGACCGCCGGTCGCTCGCAGTAAAGCGAAGCTCCGCGCACGCACGCACAAAGTCGCTCACGTGCACACTGCTGGGCTGTCTAGCGTGCCTGTGCGTGCGCGCGAGTAGCAAGCATTAACGCGCCGCGGCGCTTTCCGGTCAGCTGGCGCGCTCCACGCCATGACGCCCAAAGAGGGCGCGACGCCCAGAAGGCCCTGCCGCAGGCGTTCGCTCGGCGACGTGCATTGCGCCGACCGAGATTCACTGACGCCATCGGGCAGTATGCGAGCAGCAAACTGCATAGCGAAATCACAAAAGGGCCCCGGGCCCGACAAAGTTTCATGCAGAATCCACTTAAGACTTCTTTCATGAAGCACCTCTATAAGTTCGCTCAAACTCTTACGTTGGCCCCCACACTATCAAAAGATATTGTCACGTGGTCGTGATGCTGAAGAAGGTAGCAATCGGCATGTTCAAGATGAAACTCTTAATTCGGGCGAATTTGTGCCCAGGAAATGAAAAGTCAAAGTACAGCAGTGCACGCTACACACTGATGGCGGCAAGCA
Source organism: Rhipicephalus sanguineus (assembly GCF_013339695.2). Lineage (NCBI taxonomy): Eukaryota > Metazoa > Arthropoda > Arachnida > Ixodida > Ixodidae > Rhipicephalus > Rhipicephalus sanguineus. The sequence goes on along the minus strand of NW_023615556.1, from coordinate 85,716 downwards.
CTGTCGTCAGCCGTCGAGTGATCTGCGGTAAGGCGCGCCATCAATTATACATGTGGCTTCAAAAATTCCAGCTTTATCGTTCGCAGCCGCGTTAGTTCCAGAACAAATTCTACTACTCTCGTTTAGTGCTCAAGCCTATCAGAATAATCTAAAATAATCTGGAAGGCTTCAAAGCGCGCTTTGTGCAAGGCAGTAGTTATACGTGTAGTGTACAGGTCACATAAAAATATAAAAAGAAACGCGCGTGGCAATAAGAAAGGATAGAGTGAACCTCATAATTATACTCTGTATTAAAATTTCTTGCGAGAGAAATGCTCCTGAGAACAGACACCAGGTAATCATGAAGTTTGACCGATGGGGACTGAATAATGATGATGATTTGTTATCAACGGATGGTTGGGTGAATTTGACTACGAAGTTGAAGCGTTGACAAGGGCCCAACAACAAGGGCCCAACGACAAGGGCCCAACACTTTTTAGCCACAGATTGCTGTGGACCAGCAGGAAAAACTCCCGATATTTGTCTCTTTCCACTATATCACTATTATAAACCACGATATTGTTTTTTTTTCTTCTTAATTCCCATGTGGCACGTATCTCTCCACAGAGGACTGTACTCAAGAAATATCACATTGCTACTCTCTCGCAGCATTGTACTTTGTCATCATTTCTCCCTCTGATGATATAATATATGTGGCTTTCTTCCATGGCACTTCAAATATGTCATCGGTGAGGTGTGTAAGCATCGGTCATATATTTTCCGCTTTTCCTCCTTTCCTTTCCTGTCCTCCTGCTCCTAAGGCCTTTCTATTCTCAGTCCCCTTCCCTATACATAGTAGCATGTAGGCGCATTTATATGCGCCGGAAGAATTACCTCTACATAAATGAAGAGCGTTCTTTCTCGCTATCTCTCTCAGTTACATTCATTGGTGGTGTAATTGGGCTGGGACTGCGAATCCAAAAGTCCTGAATGGTTGGTAAAGCTTTCATCCTACTTTACATGCAGTCAAGTGCCAGGAGTGTCACGCACACTACGAAAGGCATGAAAACACGCGTTGACACGTTAGGCAAATATTCGCTGCTCGCTCTCTCACCAGTGTATCATCTGTTATGCAATCCCTCAGATCCATGCACATGCACTCTCAACGGGCACTTCCTTACATACTCGCGTCCACAAGTGAAGTATACTGACCGACATTCACTCTTACCGGCACGCACTAAGTCTCGCGCTGGCGTTTCATTCAAGCCAGTTTATTCATATTCCCACTCACATCCATTCAAACTTACTGTCGCTGACTTTCATTGATAATTTTCCTTAATCAACTCTCACTCCTCTTTACAAGCCCACTCATACTTAACGGTACTCATACCGTTTACGTCCGCCTTCTACGACACATCCATTTCCTCTCCTCACACTCTGAAATCAGCGTAGAACAAATGTGAGTCACTCTGCTGACGAGTGAAGTGTGCCGACCTATATAGTCGAAAAAGTCCCAATGCTACAAGCCCGATTTTCCATTTTACCGGGTTTTTTTTTTTTTCAGTTTCTTGTGTGTGTCGCAAACACACACAAAAACACACACATTTGGAAGCACATAGGCGGCAAGCCTGGATGCTTCCAAATGCAACGAAAATTACCTCTTCTCCTGACACGGGATCACCTGGTCGCTTTACGCCTTCCTCCTTCACGCTACCCGTCTGTCTATGCGCGTAGGGTCCTCCATTTGGGGGATCCAAGTTTCGCCTCAGTCTCCCTGTTGATCGTGTCCGAAAGAAAACAAACTTTGTAATGCGTGCAAATATAGAAATGAAGCGATGCTTCTCACTAACAAGGTCGCCGTTGGTGGCTACTTTGCTCCAAATTGGCTACTTTACGACGCGTCTGGCTTCGAAAATTCCAGTTTGTCTCCATGGCTACTTCCTGGCTACTTTTGAACTTCTGTTATGGAGCATTGAATAGCCATTTTTCTATTAATTGCAGCTTTGCAGATAAAATACGCTGTTCCTATTCTTCACTCGTGTCAGGTGATGTGCTTGCGTCCTCCCTCCACCAGAAGGCTCGTGCGCATCGAGGCGCCCCACAGCAACTCGCGGCCCGCCTGCGAATACGGAACGGCGATGTTGCGCGCATGTTGGCAAACGCGTGGCTCGCACGCTGCTCACGCTGCCCGCCATGTATGCTGATGCTACGCGCTATTTTCCAGTTCTGATGCGCAGCGCGTGTTCTAGTGAGAACTTGACAAAACAGGGATTCGCAACAAAATGATGCCGGACTGTTCATCTTCAACCAGATTTCACTACTTGAAGATAGACTGGTGTTACGGTAATCTAATAATCAATCTCAATCTGCTGCTCCAGAGAAAAGCTGTTTCAACGTTTATTCTTCCTACTGACTTGTTGGCTGGAGTGTTCCAAAATCACTATGTATCAGGCATGAAGTCTATCCGATCTACATAAACTCTATTATGACGCACGGAATTTACTGTATTTAATATTACCTGTGGCTTTAATCCAAATCAGGAGGGAAAACGCTGTGCTCCTATTTAATTGGACTTGCTTAATCAAAACTGTATTATTTATTGTTCAATAATCAACAATGTAATCATAATACCGTTTTCGTTCTATTTGGCTACAAATTTGACCATAAAAGAAGAGACATGGCTACTCTGGCTACTTTTAGATTGAGTTCTGAATTTTTTTTTTTTTCAATTCCACCAAACGGCAACCCTGCTCACAGCGGCCTGCCTTTGATCACCGGTTTTCCGAGTGTACAGGTGGTGAATATTTATTGGAATAAAATATCGAAGGTCCATGGCCGCCATTATCGTTAAAAACCACTATGGTCATCACCCGGCATCTTAAACATAACGGGGCACGTCCGACTGAGTTAAAGTATGGAGCAGACTTGGTGCCCTCATTAGATAACTAATGAGGGCACCAAGTAACATGAACAACGTGAACATCCTGTCGCGTACATCGTGAAACCCTTTCCTCCAGACACGTGTGGCACATACCCGTTTACCGCGGGCCGCGGGGTACAGGGTATGCGCCACAGGTGATTGACAGTGTCTGTCTATACAGGAACGGTGAGAACAGACATTGGCAATTTAAATGCGAGAGTCGTAAAGAGAGGAGTGGGGTAATAATAATAATCACATTGTAATAATAATTATTATTTTTAGGGTTTTACGCACCAAATCCACGATATGACTAGGACTCACGCCGTAGTGGACGGCAACGGAAATTTTGACCATCTGGTTTTCTTTGACGTGCACTGACCTCGCACAGCCCAAGGGTCTATATAATTTTGCTTCCATCGAAATGCGACCGCCGCGGCCGGGATCGAACCCCCGACATTTCGGTCAGCAGCCGAGCACCATAGCTACTATACCACCGTGGCGGACGACACATCACACGCAAAGCAATGAATTTCTAACTGCGCCTTCAACCTGAACATGAGACATGATGCACCGAAATTCTAGTTCGACAATCTTGCTTTAGAAGCCTTTAAAATATGTCATAGGTTGCTAAACAAAATTCTAATGGGACAGGCCATGATGTCACGGGTTCGTAAAGGCGAAGACGGCAGTCGAGCTATTAAAGACGAAACTCTTTATTGGGCTAACCTGTGGCCAGGAAAAGAAAAGTCAAAGTGAGAGGGACACACGCTGTACACTGAGAGCGAAGATCACAATCGCCGGCCGTCGGTAACCTGATCATCAGTGAAACGTGTCGTATTCTATTCGCCGCGAGATCGTGCTACAGGTGGCAGCACCGTCGCCGCGCTAGTGTGGATAGGCGGTTGTCGGCGCGTATACAAACGCACACAACAGCGCTTCGTTGTGAGCGATTTGACCCGACTTCCGGCAAACAAAATGCGTTGACTGCAGCTTTCTGGTAATATGTGCGCTCTTCATTCCTGAATAATGCACGAAGCGTGCCGAACGTTACTATTACTTGTGAGAGAAGCACATCCTGCCAACGAACGGGTTGCTCGCCTTCGGCAACAGTCGGCGTTTTCGAAATGGAGGACGTTTTCTTGTTTCATTTTTACGTGTTTCGCTTGTGTTACACCTACTACGCACTGTTGTAGCGCGACTGAATTAAGGATTTACTTCTTGTTCATCTGGATACCCCACAACAAAAAGAAAGCCCGTATTCCTGCACGATGAGTTCAAATAGCACTTTGTGCCCTGCGTATTAAAATATTGCCTTACGGCTGCAAGAATATTCATTCACCGTTGTCTATAAGACGGGCCGCCAACATGAGGATGCAGATTGCTTGTCGCGTCATCCAGTAGACCCACCAGATCCTCCTGAGAGCGGCGAACCTACATTCGTGTCGGCACTTTCAGCGTTCGCCAACATCGGAGACGAGCAACGACGTGATCCTCACTTGAGAGACATCATTAACCGGCTGAGTGGCCCCACAACTCCTCCATCTCTCCGTATGTTTGTGCTCCAAGATGGCATCTTATATCGTCACAACGTGCATCCTGACGGACCTGACCTGCTGCTGGTTATACCCAGCACCTCCACCAAAATGTTACGGGGAGAAAAAGGCGTCGAAGGTTATATTTACGAGTTATATACAGAGGACAGAGCCAGGCATACAAGATGGAGCCAAGTCCGCGCGGAATCGGGAAACGTCGTCCTCTTTCATGTGGTCTCCCTCTTCATCTTCGGCAGCGCTTCGTAGCAATACTAATCCGCATTCCTTATTCAGTTCTCCATGAAATGTAGGACAGTTTGTAGGTTTACTGAGGAAAGCTACGTGGCTGACCGCGCTTTAGCGCTACGGAGATGTTTAACACGCACACGCTTGTTTTTATTCCAGTAACAATACACAAAGGTAACTGTACAGCACGGAACTTTCTTCGATTGATTATTTGTACTACGGTAATGGAACGAAGGCCCGGTTATTTCACGAGACCAAAGTACGTTTTTTCATGCGGATAATATCCGCTGCCTTCCGTCAATCTATAACAACAGAACACAAACGCTCAGAGATAATGTAAAGAAAAAATATATGGCTTCGCGTGAAATTACTACGACATAAATGTAAAGTACGCCCTTTGGATTAATTTTGACCATCGGGGCTCTTTAACGCTTACCTTAATCTAAGTACACGGGTGTTTTCGTAGAAATTTCGCCACAAGTTAAAATTGCAGAAGGCAACTCAGTTTTGCGATTTCCGTGTCATTCAATTTTCTGTTCTTTTTAGGCGACAATTTAAGTACCGAAGTGTCAGACGTGACTTGACAGAAATATTTCTTTGTAGTGGGACCAGGACCGTACACAACTAAAGCTCGTCGCGTAACCTATAAACGGCAGTCCCGAAGTTATATACGCCTAACCACAACTCGCAAGTGTATGAGAGCCTTTTTTCACCACCGAGCCTCTAAAAGGCTGTATTCACATGCGATTTAATACTTCTCATCTTTAGGACAACGCCAAGTGCCCTCTGCAATGCGCTTGAACCACAGAGCGGCACCTACACTGATATGACTCTCGTGAACGGAGGATACGACGACCACACACAGCAGTCTCGACAAGTGCACTCACTGATCTTATTACAGTGCATATACAACCGATCAAGGCCAAATGCTTCTTTACATCGTGTTAGGCATACGTACGAGCGATTACAGTTGCACTAACGCAACGGAACAAACCGCCTTTTGAGGACCTGCATGACGTACGCGCACATACAAACACAACGTGACTAGCAGACGACGCATGGCGCTATCCGCACTAGGCGCACTAGGTTCAGCCAGCGGCGACTCCGCTCGATCTCGCGGATAGACATGTGCGCCGGACCCAAAATCACCGGCGGCGGGGCGCCAGTGTTTCCACCTCCGGCAGCGGCGCGTGAACGGCGCGGGGTTCATCGGACCGGCGGCGGCGCGGCGCGGGGGGGGGGGGGGGGGGGGGGGGCGAAGCAGTGAATGCGATAAGTACACACCGTAATGTTACATGAACGAGGGCTAGCAGATCTTTTTGCTCCGATCTCACTTAACTCTATAAAACGCTGGTGTATGGCAATACGGCCGCTCCCGGGAGAGAAGCGGTTTTCGGTCAGTTTGTCGTATCAGTGGTCCGAGAGCGAAGCAGCGAGATCACAGCGCTCACAGCGCTTAGAAGGTATACGAGCCGTTCGCTGGGGGATGTCTGCCGAAATAGCGCGCGTGCCAGCGCTCTAGACCGCGCCCTTACACTCAAAGTTCACAGTTGCTGCTCGAGTTACGCAGTCCCTCTCCCCAGACATCCCTTCCTGCTCCTTCGCCCAGCAAATGACGGGGGGGCGTTTCCTTCTGCTTGAGAAGCAATCGACGGCAGGCCTCGCACGTGGGTTGATATTATTCCGTGCGACGGAGATATAGCCAGCTTGTTTCACCTATGCTTTAGCCATGTTCCTTGCCAACGCTCGCGAGCTTTTACTTGCGGATAGAACATACAATGCTCGGAGCGATGTTATCGATTTAGAGTTTATACGGAACATGACGGCGACGGTGAAAACCTGTCCTGAGTGTCCATACAATTGCTAACGCAATAAAAAGTGTAAAAACAACCGTCGAAGCGGGTTCGCCTTTTTCCTGGAAAGCTGCATCGTCTCCGCTGTAAAGAGTGCGTACGTTAGAAGAATAATATAATCCGGCGCCTTTTCTATTAGTTTCGTTCTCGCCTTCAATACCTCTCTTACAGGGGACATCTTCTCGCCACTTATTTCTTCATAAAGCACGCGTACAATGTCAGCACTAAGCGTTGAACCTATCATGATTTCGCGCTTGTCGGCTACGGTCTGTTATCTCAGCATGCGCCGTTGCAAAGGCACAAAATGGAGCGAAATCAGTTGATCGCGCACGATAGTCTTGCGACAAAACAAGAGCGGGTGGGCGGCTGCATAGCAAAGCGTATGGGAGACAATTCACAACTGTTATTTCTCGTATATGGACCAGTCGAGAGTATGTACCCTGATGATGTCACGTGGATCACTGTTCTGCCATCACGAAGTGCACCAAAAGACAAGAAACGGCAAGAGAGAACAACGCGCCCGTTGTCTTTGCTTTTTGTTATATTTGCAGAGGCTGTTAGGGGCTCTTTTTAAAAACAGGCCGTGCAAACATGGACACAGGACACGAGAAACGCCGCTAACAAGACACGACAAACGCCGCTAACAACTTAAAAATCGCAGAGCGGCGGAACCGAAGGTAGACACAAATATTTATCTGCGCATTCCCACGTAAGAGGCCACACCTGTCAATCAAGTGCGTGTAGCGGTCTACGTGAGAGATAGCTGTTCACTCGCTCGACTTTTCTCTTATGTCCGTGTTTCCACGTCATGTATTCTTAGATGAAAGCCATCAACTAGCTCAGCGTTATTCTAAGTTCGCCATTCGTTTTACTTCTGTATTTATTTATCGATTTACTCGAGCAAGAATAAAGGGAAAAAGTGTACTAACGCACCGAGATATATATTACTTATCTATTTTGTTTATTTATGCACAGTGTACTAGGTCCAAGACTCCAAGAATATGCTATCCAGCGAGTTGGGTCGTCGTGGAGGACGCGGCAGCGTTAAGATCATGCAATACTCCTGATATTTCTGTAGAAGAAAAAGATACTACAACTTCTGGGGAGCTATACTCGATACGTTCATCGAAAGGAGATGTCCACAGTCCATTTCGGCAGAGCGCATTCAGTGATTCGAAGAAGCGGTGAGCCGTGATGTCACCTCGCTCTTGACCAAGTCGCCGCACCGAACCCCCCAGCACATTCCTAGCGTAAGAAGAGAGTGCACGAAATGCACAGAAACAGGAACTTTTCAAGTATAAATTTGCATGTGAATGTGTCCCAGATTTTGAGAACGATGCAGAGAATGCGTACCGACTTAAAGCTGCGTTAGACGAGCGGCCACAATAAATCTAAATCGATGGCTAACACGATCAAAAGACATGTGCACTGAAAATTGGATCTCTGAGGGCTGCGTTGGTTGCATTGCAGCGCATTCCGTCCCTATCATTTGTGTCGAGAGTGAATGAAAGCTTCGTGATGTCATGATGGAGCTGCAGAACAAGAACTGGAAACCGAGGGCGCGCTTCTCACCGAGCTCCCGCTATTCAGCAGCCGCTGAAATGGACAGTTCATTACATGGACACATCGAGAACAGCTCCTCCGGCGAAGTGCTGTATTTTATTTCCAGATTCCCCACTCGAATTAAAAGAAAAGACTAACGGCGGCGCGCCGCAATTATTGCGCGGCGGCGGCGGCGGCGGCGTGATCTCTGGGACATCGGCGGCGGCGCGAGCGGCGTGACCAAAAACAGGCGGCGGCGGCGGCGCGGCGAGGCGGCGCACACCTCTACGGCCAATACACCAGTGATCGAATTTCATCTTCCAGCGTTGTTGCGGGCGCTCGCGGAAGCTCTCGAATAAACTTGACTAGTTGCGTTTTGCGCGTGATCTTAATGAAACAATCTGAAGCAGTCCCGAAGCATCCCAAATAATGCTGCGCGACCTGCGCCAAGGCCGAGCGGTGCAGTTGCACTTTTTGGTGAGAAAAGCCCGGTCACATCAAAATAAACAAATAAGGCCTCGTGGCAATGTAGACGTTGCAGCACCTACTCCCTGACTGTTGTAAATTAGGGAGTATATATAGCACGAAAACTTGTGCCAGAGAGCTGCGCTGTTTTCGCAACACGATGACATTAATAATTCAATTGCTGAGGTTTTACGTCCCAAAACCATGTTATGATTATGAAGGACACCGTAGTGCAGGGCTCCGTAAATTTCAATTATCTGGTCTTCTTTGACGTGCACCTAAATCTAAGTACACGGGCCTCTATAGCATTTCGCCTCCATTGAAATGCGGCCAGCCGCCGGGATTTGCTCCCACGACCTTCTGGTCAGCAGTAGAAGACCGTAGCCACTAGACCACCGTGGCGGGTCGCACGGTGACGGTTGCAGCACTTTCAAGATGAGTACGGAACTAAGAGATCCAGCTGATGAGACACTAGAGGTTTTTTAGCAAGCTACGGAAACACCTTACGGAAATACGGTAAGGCAGTACGGTAGCGTTCCTCCTTTCCCGCTGGTTGTGCTTTGGCCGCTCAACGACCGGGAAAGGAGGAGCGGTACCGTACTGTCTTACCGTATTTGCGTACCGCATTTCGGTAACTTGCTAAAGACTCTATTAACCCATCCTGTGAACACATGCAGAATGCTACTGCGCTGCTGGCCGCATCCACCCCCAAGCGTAGTCATCCGTGTACATCCGCAGGTGGGTCTGAAACGCTGCGTCAATGTACACTTTCATTTTGGCACTGGTACGAGTAGTCAGCTTAATTTAGCAATTTATCGAGAGAGGTCAGTAGGTAAATATATGGAAGGGTGACGCAGTAGTTTATATGGTTGTGCATAAATGTGTAATATAGGAAGCAAGGAAAGCAGATGATTTTTAAGGGCTCGTTTATCTTTGCTAGACACATATTAATGAGAACTAACAGACAATAACACCAAGGAAAATATAGGGGGTGTATCTGTAGTATTTAGAATACAAATGTGAATAAAGTAAAGTGCACGAAAAGATGACTTGCCGCCGGCAGGGACCGAACCTGCGACCTTCGAATAACGCGTCCGATGCTCTACCACTGAGCTACGGCGGCGGTCATCCTCCCGTCCACTTTCGGGTATATAGTTGATTAAACCAAGGAGTGTTAGTCAGTGCCAATCGCAGCCATGGCGGCGAGTGGTTGGTTTTAATCAACATATATACCCCTGAAAGTGGGCGGGAGTATGACCGCCGCCGTAGCTCAGTGGTAGAGCATCGGACACGTTATTCGAAGGTCGCAGGTTCGGTCCCTGCCGGCGGCAAGTCATCTTTTCGTCCACGAAAAGATAGCTTGCCGCGGGCAGGGACCGAACCTGCGACCTTCGGCAAGTTATCTTTTCGTCCACTTTTCTTTCTTCACAATTACCTTACATTTATTACTAAAAACCTCCCCTATACTTTCCTTGGCATTATTGTCTGTTAGTTCTCATTAATGTTGTGTATAACAAAGAAACGAGCCCTTGAAATTAACACTTCTTTCCTTCATTCATAGCGAGGGTCTCGTTCTGGCAGACTTCATGCTTTCAGGTAGTATGCGAGGAATTATTGGTCAGCTGCCAGCTCGTAATAAGTTCACGTGCTAGGTGACGCCAACAAGGCAGGAAAAGAGTGTTCCACACTCGCCGTCATGGCTACTGGCGGCGCTGACTGACGCTCCCACGTTTAAATGCACACATACCCTATAAAGTGGACGGGGGGATGGCCGCCGCGGTAGCTCAGTTGGTAGAGCATCGGACGCGTTATTCGAAGGTCGCAGGTTCGGTCCCTGCCCGCGGCAAGCTATCTTTTCGTCCACTTTTCTTTCTTCACAATTACCTTACATTTATTACTAAAAACATCCCCTATACTTTCCTTGGCATTATTGTCTGTTAGTTCTCATTAATGTTGTGTATAACAAAGAAAACGAGCCCTTGAAATTAACACTTCTTTCCTTTCATAGCGAGGGTCTCGTTCTGGCAGACTTGATGCTTTCAGGTAGTATGCGAGCGATTATTGGTCAGCTGCCAGCTCGTAATAAGTTCACGTGCTACGTGACGCCAACAAGGCAGAAAAAGAGTGTTCCACACTCGCCGTCATGGCTACTGGCGGCGCTGACTGACGCTCCCACGTTTAAATGCACACATATACCCTAAAGTGGACGGGGGGATGGCCGCCGCGGTAGCTCAGTTGAGAGCATCGGACGCGTTATTCGAAGGTCACAGGTTCGGTCCCTGCCCGCGGCAAGCTATCTTTTCGTCCACTTTGCTTTCTTCACAATTAGCTTACATTTATTACTAAAAACATCCCTATACTTTCCTTGGCATTATTGTCTGTTAGTTCTCATTAATGTTGTGTATTACAGGAAGCGTAATACGAATTCAATGAGGGTCCATGTGGCCGAAGATTTATAAGACCGGTTCTAATTCCGATCCCGATGACAGAAATGCACTTACGTAATCCTAAGATGTTTGTCCGGAAACAGACTTATGACTTGATAAAATAATAGTGCAATAAAAACCTATTCTTCAGACTACTCCAGTCAGCCGTCTCTTCTGTGTCCCTCCTAGACATCCTGTACATTATGCACAACTAAGTGCATTGGTAATAAAGTAAAAGCATATTTTCCGGTTTTAAAAGTGATTGATGTTGGGAATAAACGCTGAGTATGAGTTCATATAAAGAAATTTCCAGTTCAATAGGGCAAGGGACAACGAACTTTTTTTTAGCAACGGAACACTTCATTATTATAAAATTGCATGCTTTCTCGGCAAATGCTGGATACAGTTCCGCGCTATTTGCGTTCCACGTCTGTTCCTAAACATACCGCGCCCTTTCTCTTCAGTGATAGAAAACCTTCGTGCGTGGCGGGCAACCACCTGTATGCAGCAACGGAGCGTGACTAATGCGGTTGTTAACGGGTCAGCCTTCGACATTGCCTGCAATGGAAATGGAAAGCAGGAGCAGAGGCGCTGTGGGAATAAAGTTGCAGGAAGAGCGCTGTCTCGAAGCGTTCGCATTCCAGCGTGTGCATTGCACGGATGGATAAGGTTTTGTTACGCCCTGCGCATCATCACCTTCTGGTGTTCGTCGAAATCGACCAGGGAAGGCTGAGCCAGCCGCCACAGAAGCCAGTTCGATTCGCTCCGTGAACAATCGGCCGACCGAGGTCACGATCCAGCCAAGAAAGGAATTCTCATCCCGCTTGTAGCGCCAAGGAAAGCAACACACGCGATAGCACCACTTCGTACGCTGCCTGCACGCACGCCAAATATATGTGATAGGGTTGGCATCACGCGTATGCTCAACGATGCATTTCTAACAACAGCGCAAGAAATTCAGCGCCAGCTAACGCTATGATACCACAGTGTGTCGCCGGCAACATGTAGGAGGTACCTGCTACGGAGTGCTTACAGCCATTCTGTGAAGTTGGCACACTTAAGCAAGCTGTGCACTTTGTTACCTCATGGTCTTAATTACAATTGGTCCAATGAAAGAAAAGTTGGGTAGAATGACACTACTGTGTACAACGCTAATCTGATGGTGTTGAGGGAACAGTACAGTTTCTGTTAACGCTCCGTCACTTACTTGCTCAGTCACTTTTGCAAAGCATGCCTATGTAGTACGATACGTAATCGCGGCACTCTTTCACCGTCATGACTTGAATATGCAGCATCGTCTTTTATTGTGACAGTAAATATATGGACCCTCTCGACAGGTTCTTGCCGTCGGCGTCACCGTTGCCGTCGACGTCATTTTCCGTATACAGTCCTAATCGATAACATCGACTGCTGAACCGAAGGCCGCGGGTTTTATCCTGGCCGCGGCGGTCGCATTTCGATGGCGGCGAAATGCTAGAGGCCCGTGCACGGTGGTGTCAGTGCACATTAAAGAATACCACATGGTCGAAATTTTCGGAGCCCTCCACTACGGCATCACTCATAATCATATCGTGTTTTTGGGACGTTAAACCACAGATATTTTTCTTAGAGGCTGTTCTCCTCCAGAAAACACGATGATGTCAAGCCGCAGTATGGCCAAAAAAGATGAACAGAAACCACTGACGATCAATGTCGATGAACAGGGATAGCCGTACGCTTCAAGACAGCTATCCACCACCCTAAGTGAGTACTTCGCATCACCTCGTACATTTTTTGCAGTGAGGATACTTAACATGGTTGCGATTCTTGTTCCGTAACGTAATTTTCGCTCGTAAAGAGCCGCTAACCAGTCTGTGTAACGGTGTTACGCGCAGACAGCTTGTGCGCCTCGAGCACTTACGTCGCGAAAGCACCCCTTAAAAGGGGCCCTACAGCACTTTTCGTGCATGGTTCTAAAACGCTGCCGATCGGTAGCCGAGGCTTCTGAGAACACGCGAGCCAAATATTATAGCGCAGAACGCGACCTGGAATTTACAATGTATTCTTAAAATCAGCTACAAATCGCTCCCTCTTATCTCTACAAATTATGCCATATACCCAAATTACTGCGCCATATACCCAAAGTCCACGGCCGTTGGCTGATTTGAGTATCGTGCGCTGCATAGTTACCGTAGCCGCCGCAGGGTGCCGCCGCGTGCCCCTGCACGCGCTCGCGATCACACTAGAAGTAAGCCGCGCGCCCGAAGAAAAAAAAAAAGAAATGAAAGTGCTCAAGGTCATGACGCGCGCTAACAAAGCGACACATCTTCTTGCCCCCTGGTCATCCTCCTCCGTGCGTAGCTTTCAGCGCGCCGGCTAGACCGAAAGGAGAGAGAAAGCGCTTCAAGCACGCGACAAATCCATTTAACTCCGCTCGTACTGAGCGGATTCTAAAAATTTTGCCGGCAGTCAATTCGTGAGGCAGTAAACTCTTGTAATGAAGCCATTCGACGATTACTTTGAAAAATTGTAGAGCCGCATTACGACCCAATTTAGTCCGGCGGCTACGAACGCTGCAGGAGCTTCATTTTTTAAGGAGCAGCTTACCACGCCCCCGTAGTAGAATTCTTGCTTGACTAAATCGTTTTCTTTTTTTTTTTTTGTAATCACATACTTCTGTTTAGGCGGAGGTACATACCCACCGATACTAGAGTACTTAACACTTTAAACTGTTCCCATTTTATAAAGATGCACCACACAGCTTCTGCAACAACCGCAAAAGTATATATGCCGTACATGACTCCGGTACTGCTTAAAGGAGTGGTGACAGAAAATTTGTGAACCTCTGTTTTTTGCTCTTAATCAATGTCTACTGACTCGATAGTAGCGGCAACGAAACTCATTTGCCCCAGCGCGAGACGAATGTTTAATCATATGCTCGTATGTTACGACCGCAGGAAGTTTCGATTTCGAAGAGCACTCGGTGGCCCCGTGACGTTGTCGGCCTACTCAATCAGGTCACCCACCGCAAAAGCCAGTAACGTCACTGGCCAGCTTCTGCCGTGTTGTCAGCGCTGCTGTTTCGTCTGCTGTGTTGAGCAGGTGTTGAGCGTTGCGAGTGCTTGTTTCCTCGATCGTCAAACTACGTTGTTTATCTAGTGCGGCGATGGACGAAAGAGCTGGAAGGAGTGTAAAAATCAGTAAAAAAAGCTCGATTCCCTTTGCGAATCTCGCCGGTAGCTGCGATTTTGTTCTTGTCGTCGTCATCCAACTGAGGCGACGTTTTCCGCCAGGCTTGGAGTAGCCGCAGCATTAGACGTGCTGAAACATTTTCGCTCCGATCATTCGTAAAGTAGCAGGATGAGAAGTGACGAAGGAAGCAGTGAAATCCCTCAAGGACCAATCCCACGTACACACGTCGGAGGGCCGAAGCAGTTATCTGTCCACTACGCAATATGATCCCGGCAGCAGAGAGCTTTAGTTCGTCTCTAGACTTCCTAACCTTTGCGGGTACCTGGTTACCGGAGCTGTTGATGCCTGCAGCAGTAGCAGCAACTGCGGAGCCCGTAGCGACAACTTGTGTCGTTTTGTCCAACTACAATATCTTTTTTTTCTATTTTTCCCGTCGCCTTGCTGTTCTTGTCGGGAAAAAAGCAATGGGAATACTGTGACTTTCTAATTATCTCACTGCTAATGATTTACACAGAATCAGTGGCTGCGATGTTATATTGTAGGTCTCTGGTTAGGCCATGCATAATCAGGTGTCGCTACCAGCGTTGTCCGTCTCGTACACGCCTCCGGTAACCCGGCCAGAACTCGTGACGTACGTGGTATCCGCTCGATGACCTCATCATCTTTTGCTTCTATTTCCGATTCGGCACTTTCACGAACTTCAAAACACAATGAAAGTACTTTTTAGGCTGTATTTGTGTTTGATATTGTTCAGATGGCACCTATATGCACCCATTAGTGCGATTCAACAGTCAAATTGCGTCCGAAGTTTTGTGTCACCACTCCTTTATTGGGCTAAGCCATCGACTGTATAAGGCAGGAGCGTAGCCGGAAGCTTTTGTCGGTGGCTGGTGTTCTGACCATGCTTTATGTATGTCGGTGCGTGTATATATTGTCCCGTGGTGTGACGGTGACGAAGGCTGCAGAAATACACACGCAAAATTTTGAAATGTTTGAGGATGAAGGGCTAAAACCATGCCCCCCCGCCCCCTTCGCGCCCCCTTGCTACTCCAGTGGTATGATGTTCCGTGCACCGAAGATACTTGACCGATCATAGGGATAGCGAAAACAAGCATTTATGAGATCTGCCAAGCGGGTGTACCAAACGGAGAATATTGCGAAAAGGTGTCCTTTCATAGACGAGTTGTGTTCATGATGGCACACATGTCGTTGGGTAACGGGTGTCTCAGCTTGCGACTGCTTCTGCGCACAGCTGATAGACGAAGCGATCAAGGCGACGGTGAGTTAAGGCAAATTTATATGCATATAAACAGAGGCGTTACACATTCGGCACGGGGTACGAAAGCTATTGGGCTCGCACAGAGGTGCGACGACGACTCGGGATTTCTTCGTTCGCTGTCTCCCTCTCTCCGCGCAGCTTGGTTCTTTTATATCCCGGGGCGATCGCTTGCATCAGCCAGGAGTTCGAAGCCTCCAATCAGGAACCGCCGTTGGTCGCTGGCTCGAACCGGATCCGCGGGTGAGAGGGCTTGCCGCACGTTGCGGGAGAAATTCCCGTCGGTTGCGTCAGACGCATCGCCGGAGTTGCCGGGGATCGCGTAAGACTCCCGCCTCGTTGCATCAGCTGGTGTTGACGCTGGTTGCACCAGACAGTCTATCGATGTAGACGCTGGTTGCGTCAGACGTTCTACCACCTTGAATGTATTGTCGATTAAGCAATAAAGTTTGGGTGGGGAGCCCTGGCATAACAATGTTTCCTTCGAGGGGTTCGTTCAATACCATATCCTTTTATTCAGTAGATAAGGGGGGGGGGGTTAACGTGGGGAAGAAAGAAGACTTTCTGAAACCATTGAAGGAGGCACGGTTCGGCATCAAGTTTTGCAGAGAACGGAGTAAGCAACAAGCATATTCGGAGGGTAACTAAGGTTTAAAGGGATACTGACACAAAATTTCACGGCCGAGATAGCCTGCAGGATCGATTCCCGTGAACATGTGTATATCATACGCAAAATATGAACAGCGAATATAGCTTGGAAGGTATTTTAAATGAATTTTGAAGTTTCCGTGAGCTATCGACACCCTTGCGCTACTGACACCCTCAAAAAGGACCCTTGGAGACCCCCTACTTCCCTCACGTGGCCATGTTGCAGTTATGATGACGTCAGAGCCGCCATGTTTTCTTGCCGCGTTCGCTCTAGTAGCCTACTTCTCGGCGGCTGCTCGCGAACCGCGCGGAAGTGCGTCACAGTTCTGTGTGCTGACGTCATCGAGCGCTGCAACCGCTAGGTGGTGATAGTTGCAAACGGAGGCTTGTCGTTTTTTAAACCGAAACTGACACTGGTCGGTAATGAGGAGCCTTTAATATTTTTTGTGGCACGCTGCAGCAAACGATGTGCCGTGTTATGACTAACAACATATTGCAGGAAAAAAACGCGAGGCCAAAATTTTCGTGTCAGTACCCCTTTAAGTACATGTAAACCGCGGAGCCGTTCAGTGAACGTGACTCCAGCGTTTTAGCCATATCTAGAGCGGCGCACGCGCGGATACAACGCCATCTGACGTTGTGAAAACGAAGGAACAGAGCGATGAGTGAGAACACAGCAAGCATTCACCGTTCAATCGTGAACGACGAAAGCAGGCCCGCGCGTCCTATCCAAAGCAGCGAAGGCTGCCCGACAGTTGACGAGTTTACTACCCCCCTGTATTCCCAAACGAAGCTCGACTTGAAGTTTGTCCTTCACTTAACCAAGTTAATTACAGCGTCACCGCCCGACTAAAAATGACGCCGCGATTTTCAAGCCTTGCTGCTGATTATCGCTCATATGAGCGACCATTTCTACCTAGGAGCGCTGCTGCCATCGACATTTTTGAGTTCAAGGTGGAGAGTTGAGCGGAGGGACGTTCTAGAATGCGGTAGTACGTTACTACGCAAAGAATGCGGTTTGCATTAAAAGGGGTCACTTAAGTGTCCTCTTCATCGGTGCCTATACCCGGTTTTGACAGCTGAATCGCTACCGACCGCAAACGTCGTACGAGAGACCGTCAATATCATCATCATTTATTATTTCCTTACGGGCTACTGCTTGGAGTAATACACAAAAGGAGGGGGGGGGTACCTGTCCCGAGTTCACTGAAATTGGTCGACATGAGTGGAGATAAAAATCATATGAGCGACCTATCAATGAATAAAAACTGTTGTACAAAAAACAATTCAACAAACAACAGGATGCCCATGGTCAGTCATGTCCGAAGTAATTAATATCATCGTGGTCAACGACGTCGATCAACTGCAAAGTAAGGAACATTAAACTCTGTTAGATACAATTGCTCGCGCTGCTTCGTACAACGCGTGGCTTCCAGCAGCATTTCAACATCCGACTTTACCGCAGTACCATACTATACTACCAGGCATAGAAAAAAGAGGACTAATTAAAGGTGTCTATGTACTCTTACTGTAGGAGCAGCGTCAAGTTGTCTCCAACTACGGGCATATACTGTCGCAGTGTTAGAACAACAATGGACGACTTAAAGTACCAAACACGTTACTGTAGAAGGGCTGGCTGCAGCGTCCCATAAAGATTTCTGATCATCATTTGTAGCAGGGTGTCGGAAAGGAACGAAAACAGGAAAAAACGAAAAACGAAAAAAAAAACGATTTTTGACCGGAACAAAACGTAAACCGAAACTTTATCTATATTTCGTTCCGGAGTGAAAACCGAAATTTTTTCAATCGTTTTCGGTTCACAAGAAAACTTCGCAATCCGGAACAATGAGCTCAGCAACGTGAGCAGTTATGCATATCTCAGGGTACAGTCTTAAGCGCGTACCTCAGGCAAGACTTCCAAGCAAATATGTGAATTTGCGAAAAACGAAAAACAGTGGCAACCAGAGATGTTTATATTAACGCAAGTGGACTTAGAGGGAATGAGTGGCACACGCCATGTCGTGTAAGTCTCCCGGCCTCCCGGTGGTGGCCGGGCTTCCTGAAGTGAACCGAATTACTGGCTATGGCGCGTTTAGACAAGGCGCGAACGATTAGACGAGATGCGCAACAACCGAGGGTTTATCCCGATCCACCCACCATGACGAGACGCGAGGCAGCCCTGGTGAGGCGTGCCCAAACTCATCTTTGATAACACCCCACATTCAACACTACACAAGGCAAGGGCGGGTCACCTGCTCTGCGTGGCATGCGGTGGCTACCGGATAACGCCTCACGTTCTGTGGGATTGTCCGGGGGCGTGCAGCCATGGGCGAGAGCTTAAACATACCTACCAATCTAAGACCTGCGACCCTGGAGGAGTGGCTGGCGGACTCTTCCCAGACATCATGAAGGCACTACTCGGACATTTGAAACTTTAGGTTGTCTGATGGTGAAAGCCTTGCCTTTTATTAGTGGACCGGACGGGGTTGTTTATTTTTAATAAAGTGTTCTCGCTCTCTCTCGCGCGCGCGCTTCACGCAGGCCAAAGTGGAGAAGCATGTCGGCGTCAAGTTTGTTACAGCGAAAGCTGTTATGAGATCAGAGCAGCTGTCTTTGGCACCGTAGTTTGCCCGCCGTCGCCGGTGTCCGTGACCGCTATCGCGTGATATAAGAAAAAATAAATGAGAAACAAATTTCTAGGATCGGATGTGGTTTTAACTGCGCCTGTGTGGAAGTCGGGACTTACACCAGAGTGCCTCGCTGGTGCTTGTAACTCTTCGCAAAAATACTCTATACAGGCGTCAGTCGGGCAAGGAATCGCGTTAACATATGTAATATAGCGCGGCAGAAAAGGAAAATAACATCCAATCATCAGACAATGCTATAGCGCAAAGAGTATGTGCTTTAATGCTTCCCTCCAGTGTAGCGGAGTTGCCCCACCAGAATCGGAATGACTCCTTAATAACTCCACATTTTCGCGACCCCGGAATGGAACGGGGACAACGCTTGGAGGAATATAATGAGAATGGAATTAAGCACCTTTTGCACGGAATGGAATGAGAATAGAATTACGTCTTTTCCGAAAGAAGAGCACGTTTCGTCTACGTCCTGTTTTTCAAACTTCAAACATTACTAAGTCAGAGCCTCAAAATTAACAATAAAGCAGTATTTTGAAATGGCTGGCTAATTACAAGCACGGTACATTTATAAGCAAAGCGCCCACTACCAACGGAGGCATAAGTTAGTATACAAACAAATGTATTATCCCAGCGTATACAGAAGAGAGAAAAATTATTTCTGCGCGATGGTTCCCATTGATACACCCCCCTCCCCCCCAACGAAAATGGCGAATACTCTATGCACAGCCTGATCTTTACTCACGAGCAGTTTAGTACCTGACACACGTAAATAACTTTGCGACAAGGAAGACATTGCATACCTGCGCACAGGCGAACACAGAAAGTTCTCCTCACCCCATCCATGCTTGCGAGGCGCGCTAGACAAGCGTGAGTGCTGACGAGCAGTGCGACCCAGCGTTCCGCATTCGATGCAAAGGCACAAAGTGCCCGAGCGGTGCACTGTTCCAAATAGTACCAGCAGATCTAGATGGTTTTGTTGTTCCCCATTAACCAAATCTTAGTTTTCTCGATATTCACGACCGTTCCAGACCGTGGCAAAACTGCTTAGTTTTCTTGAATACTACTTTACAGCAAAAAAACACGCTATGTCGTCATTTTAGCATTAACACATTTAAGCTTAACAATATTAAAACATCACCATTCGTTCAAACACGCTGACCATGCAAATGCTATAAGTAGCAGGAGAGCTGGCCCTATGCGAATTGTATGTGGTTGTACTGCACGAGATACGTCACCAAGCTACTACCCTCGACCTTGGTAACGTGTTTTGCGTACTTTTGCAGTTCTTAATGCATTTGATGACATCAGCTTTATGGGGCGTTCATTCTTAACTCGATAAAACTGTGAAGATGGCTTTCCTACGTTGAAGAATTGCAGGAATGGAATTGAGCTGCCCGGCCATTCCCAGAGTCCGAATGGGCTATTTTTTTAAGGCGAAGCTCCTTATAGCATCACCTGGTCGGTCGTCGCTCCATGCGGCGTGTCTCCGGCGTCGCGTCTCCCGTATCATTCAACAGATGGCGCTGTCCCATAGAGAGCATGCAAACTGTAGTTGGTGACGGTACACTAGATGGCGCTGTCCCATAGAGATGTGTGCAATATGTGTGCAAAAAATAATAGAAAAAAGAAGCAGCGGCACCCTGCGCGCTAGATGGCGTGCAGTAATCAAAGCAGCGTATCGCTTTGATTACTGCTGGGCGAAACCACTGAACATTCACGGTGTAACCATGACTGCTTCAGGAGCTTCGCCCAAGCTCTTCATCATTCACCCGTGGATATGCTGTAATTTTCAGTCCAAGGAATTGAAAGGATGGAATTGCGGCAAGTTCTAATTCCCCGGAATGGAATGGAACGGAGGCGCCCATTCCGAAACACTGCTTCCCACCCACTGCAAAGTGCCCAGCCGTAACACTTCATCATCATCATCACAGCACAAAGTGCTCATAATGCCTTACAAATGTGTAGCGGGTACCACGATTCTCCGAAGAATGACGAAAAATGGCATAGTGCGAACTCCGCTACTTCAGAAAAATTGTGATGATTTATGGCGCAGTGGGTACTTGCATGTGTACTTGTTTAGTTGCCCGAAGAGACTCTACAATGGGCTCTACAAAGTCCGCTCTTCCAGCTTTCGCTGTGACTGTGCTGTGTGTTCCGCGCAGGCCTGGCTATCTATTTATCAGAACAGCGGTCTTGCACATCAGAGAGTACACTTAATGACTGCTGCTTCTGAGATCGTGCTCACTCCCTTGACACAAAGCAATGAGCCCACTAAAAAATTCGTATTTGTCTTTGGAGAAAATAAATACTATGGCTTTGAAATTAATGCTGGTTTGTGCTAGTTGGCAGGAATTGGTGGTACAGTTACTTCCACTCCTCTGAAGACGTGTTTTACATTTGTCCCACTTTCTTAAGAGGAGGGCAAGTAACTACATCGCAAATCCAATGTTTTTATGATTACCGTTACTTCAGATTTTTGTATACAAAACCAACCGTTACGACACCGTTACAGAACATATTTTTTTTTCGATCCGGAACAGAAACAGAACGGAACTTTTTTCGGTGGAACGAAACTAAACCGAAACGAAAAACATTTCGTTCCGACACCCTGTTTCAGCCGATTCTATATAGAACAAAATCTGAATGACTTATTTTACTAAGCATTCGACTATGGGAGAGCTCTATTCTCATCACATCCCAGCTGTCTACGCCCAACTGCAGGTCAAAGGCCTCTCCCATGTTCCGCCAATCAACCCGGTCCTGTGCTTTCTGCTGCCACGTTTATACCTGCAAACTTCTTAATCTCATCTACCACATTCAGGAAGCTCTATTCAGCTCTCCCTGATTCCTGTGTGCTTTACCGTGGATGGCAGAGCATAAGCCAACTATGAATGCGCGAGCCACGTAAGTGCCAAGCTTAAAGCCCCGTCACCACTAGTAACTCTACCCACCTATCTGCACTTCGAAAAATTATATTTTCAAGCTGCCGAGAATTCCTTAGATGTGTGATGCTTGATTGTAATATGCGTCAGAACGCGAACATTTTAGTCTAGCATTGCAATTTCGATCCAGGGGTCGAAATTTAATTGTAGTGCTGCCGTTGTGCACAGTCTACAATGAACACTTATCCGCGCGATTTTTCGAAATGTGTCGTAATGCGAGTTACCGCATGAGATATCAGCCGTGTTCATTTTCCTTCGCTGACCCTTCCCTTTTGGTAGGCCTTTGGTAGGGCCGTACAACCGGTAGCGCCTGAACGAAAGACTCCGAGATGGAGAGACGTTTCGCGCCTTTCTAGCGCCAGGGGAAGGGCTCACGCGCGCCGCGGTATCGTGAGAAAGGCGGAATGAAATGCGGTTCTCGCTCGTTTCGCTCTTTCCTTTGCCACGCTCCGTTCGTTGTCTCGTCTCTCCTAATTCACAGAAGCGCAGAACCATATGGATATGAAAGAGAGACCGAGTGTTCCTCCTCGCCTTGCAAGGGAAAAGCAGGGAGCGCGTGAACCTGCAGCCAGATAACATGTTCGTGCTGCTGCTGACATGTCCAGATTCTCCTGGTGACGTCACGATGAACGCTGTGGATACTGAAACCCGCACAACAGCACGAGCTTTCTTTTTTTCTTGTTCTTTTTTCTTTTTCTTTGATAATGCGACCGTCCTCGTGCATAGCGCTGCGCATTTGGCTCTGTTGATCGTGGACGATATACTGAACTCGATGCGCGTGTTTTGCAATATATATATATATATATATATATATATATATAGATATATTAATATATATATATATATTATATATTATATATATATATATTATATATATATATATAGTTCAAAAATCAAGCACGTAGGAAAAATTCTTCTGTACAGGATGACGTTTCGGCCGCGGGACCGGCCTCCGACGAAGGCCGTCCCGCGGCCGAAACGTCATCCTTTACAGAAGAATTTTTCCTACGTGCTTGATTTTTTGAACTTTTACTTCCGGGTCCTTTGTTAGCACTTCATTGTTTTTATATATATTATATATATATAATATATAATTATTATATATATATAATTATATTATATATATATATATATATATATAATATATATATAGATATTATATTATCGCGGAGCTGGTTTCGCGACCTTCTAAGGCTCGTAAGTCTCAGTTGCCATCTTGGGCATCACCAGTCGTTTGTCAGCAAGTGCTTCGACGCCGTGGGATAATTGGTGGCATGGCTGTCGGGCTTTAAAAATAGTAAACAGAACCAACTCATCTATTCGATGCAATACAACAATACTTAAGAGTGTAGATTCACACACATGTAATGCGTATAATCCGCCTAACACATTGTAGATATGCGGTGACGCATTTAGAGACTAACTAAGATAATCCAACTGAAAAACAAAAAAAAAACTTGCTCGGCAGCAACCAAGTGAGCATAAAATTTAGCAGAGGCTAGCTCGGCTAAGCCAGGATGATATATGTGATCTAAGGTTCTGCTGATTATTCTTACCTCCCTGGTTGTCTAGGATTAGCTCGATTATTATGCTTACTGCTGCTTCAATGAACAGACCAGAACGGTATACGCATTGTGTGACACATGCATATTTATTTTTGCTCAACGTCAGGTTGCTTCTCTATTGCCACAAAGACGACTCGGTGGTATCTGAACGAATGGATTCTGTGGCGAAAGTAAACGTTCGGCCACATTGTTCAGAACTGGTATACCTGGTGGCATGAGCGGGTAACGATACCCATTGATAACGCTAAAGAGTGGAATCTTCTCCTTAACGGAAAGTTCTTGCACGTTGAACAAACCAGCGCCACGGTTTCACCCCTCAGGCGGCGCCGCTAATCTCAGCGTTTCACGCATGGCATTCTCATCGGCGTGAAGTCTTTCACGTGCCACATCTATCCCACACTTCGCACACGTATCCAAACGGATTGTTTACGAAGTCCGTCTCGAAGGTCCGAGCCGCACTGGCGCTTTCGCTAAGTTTCACCTAGTCAGTCAATCGGCGAGCCTTGACGTCATCGACGGCGTCTTGTGCTGCTGCTGAGATGGTCGGGCACGTCGCTCAGCCTCGAGGCGAGGCAGCACGTTTAGCCTTCTTCTGTTCGTTCTTCCTATGCTCAACCGCTAATTGCCAGGCAACTACTCTGGGATCCCATGAATTGGCCTCTCCGCTCTTCTACGCCGTTGAGCAGCAATTTCGCTCTTCTTCTCTATGGCGATACCACTGGCAAACGCCTCGCTATATGTATACCCCCTGATACCTCTGCGGATCCCAAAAATGAGAGCGCTATCAAGCGGCTCCAGCGCAGCGTCAGACTTGGCTGCTGCGCAACGGAGGCGCACACAGCGGGCACGCGCCGCCGCGAAGTGCGTCAGCCGCGAACATATGACGTCACTCCTCTGGAATGCGCAGACCGGCAGGCTCGCCAGCTGTTCGCCGTGTGACATCACTGCTCCTCGCGCATACGCACACGGCTCTCCAGGAGCCACACGAAACCTTCTCACCTCGGCCAGAGCACTCACGCTACAAAAATCAGCTAGTCCCATTACAACCAACAGTTTTCCTCGGAATATAAAAAAAAACATGGCTGATCCCTCTGTCATAGGATTCGGTATAACACGAAAGTGAAACGTGTCTTCACAAGTAGTTGATGGTTTTTGTGTATTGATCTGTGACTTGTATTATGTGACGATTGATGTTTGGCAGCTATAGCACTGTTTGACGTGATGGCCCACGTTTACGCCATGGACTCTGCATCGCGACTACCACCGGCCATGATCATGATTGGTAGCTGTGGAGCTGAAGTTGTTAACGTATACCTGGACACAGCATATCGTGAATCCCGCGCATAGATGGCATCACAAGCAAGTAACAAACAATCGATATGCACTTCTTCAAAGCGTCGTGAATTGAGGAGAGTCACGGCATGATGTGCGCTCCCGAGTAATAGTGTAAGCTACGCCTGTGCTCATGCATGCACTGCAAGACTGCGCTTCAGCAACACGGAGGCAGATATTCGTAGCTTGAGCCGCGAACACCTTAAGGCGTTCCACGTCCGCTGGCTTTTGTCTCGCCCGTCGACATCGCTGCCTTTTGGAGGCGCTTATTGCAGCAGTTGTGCATAGGCAAAAATCAGATGTATGCATTAAGGGACAAGGATGGCAAGGTCGCAACCAATATGGATAGATAGTTGAGGTAGCGGAAGAGTTCTACAGAGATCTGTACAGCAGCCGAGACAGTCAGGATGATAATGTAGAAGCATAATATCCCAGAGGAATCTGACATCCCACCAGTATTAACCGGAGAAGTAAAGAAAGCCCTAAAGGGAATGCAAAGGCAAAGCCGCTGGTGAGGATCAGGTAACATCAGACCTGTGAAAGACGGTGAGAGATTTGTTAGAGAAACTGGCCACCCTGTATACGAAGTGTCTCTCGACAGGGAGGATACCAGAATCTTGGAAGAATGCCAACATCATCTTGATCCATAAGAAAGGGGACGTCAAGGACCTGAAAAATTACAGGCCCATCAGCTTACTGTCCGTTGTCTACAGCTATTCACAAAAGTAATTGCTAACAGAATTAATACGACATTAGAGTTTAATCAACCAAGGGACCAGGCAGGATTTCGTACAGGCTTCTCAACAATAACCATATTCATACTCAATCAGGTGATAGAGAAATGCGCGGAATACAACCAACCCCTATACATAGCCTTCATAGATTACGAGAAGGCATTTGATTCGGTGGAGACATCAGCAGTCATGCAAGCACTGCGGAATCAGGGCATCGACGAAGCCTATATAAACATAATGGAAACATCTACAGCGCATCACAGCCTATAGTCCTTCATAAGAAAGCGACAGAATCCCAATAAAGAAGGGCGTACGACAGGGACACGATCTCTCCAATGCTATTCACCGCGTGTTTACAGGAGGTTTTCAGGGCCCTAGATTGGGAAGAATTAGGGATAAGAGTTTAATGGAGAGTATCTCAGTAACCTGCGATTCGCTGATGACATTGCATTGATGAGTAACGCGGGAGACGAATTACTCTCATGATTACTGAACTGGATACGGAAAGTAGAAGTAGGTCTGAAAATTAATATGCATAAACTAAAGTAATGTGGAACAATCTTGGCAGAGAACAGCGCTTTGCGATAGGTGGCGAGACGCTGGAAGTTGTAAAGGAGTAGGTCTACTTAGGACAGGTAGTAACCGCGGAGCCGAACATGAGAGTGAAATAACTAGAAGAATATAGGATGGGATGGGCTCATTCGGCAAGCACTATCAAATCATTAATGGTAGTCTACCACTATCTCTCAAGAGGAAGGTATATAACAGCTGCATTTACCGTACTTACCTACGGAGCAGAAACCTGGAGACTTACAAGAGGTTCAACTTAAATTGAGGACGACGCAGCGAGCGATGGAAAGGAAAATGATAGGTGTAACCTTAAGAGACAGAAGAAAGCAGAGTGGGTCAGGGAACAAGCGGGGGTTAGGATATCATAGTTGAAATTAAGAAGAAGAAATGGATATGGGCCGGCCACGTAGCACGTCGGCAGATAACCGGTGGTCATTAAGGGTAAATGACTGGATTCCAAGAGATGGCAAACGCGTGAGGGGGAGACAAAAAATTAGGTGGGTAGATGAGATTAAAGTTTGCAGATATAACGTGGCAGCAGAAGCACAGGACCGGGTTGATTGGCGGAACATGGGAGAGGCCTTTGCCCTGCAGTGGGCGTAGACAGGCTGATGATGATGATGATTGCAGCAGTTCTCTATTGTCGGTGCTATCATACTGGAAACAGTAGGCTATGGAGAACACCGTTGGTGCATGTGGAAGCTGCACTACCCCGACAACGAGCCGTCGCACGCTAACACGAAGTGAAAGGCAAAGAACATTACTTCGTCTAAGTCGACTCCACGATGCTAGCACGGCCAGCTCTCCTCGCTGGCATCGACCGATAGAAAGCGATTTCGCGACGACTGCGTCGTCGCGAAATCGCTCTCTATCGGCGCTCGCCAGTGTGATGACGCAGTACTTCACATCACTGCTCACAGGTGGCGGCACCGCCCGCCCCGATTAGCCCCCAACAGAACTCAGCGTGAGAGAGATAGTACGGGAGAGATGTAAGGGCGCGTTTGTGAAACCGTGCTCATGCGCGTCGGTGGAATAGTCGGTAGAGCGCCGGGCTCCTATCGTCGGGGACCAAGAGGGCGTCGGTTCGATTCCGGGCGGCGGAACTTTCTTCTTCTAGTTTCTTTCTTCTCATCTGTTAGCGTGCATTTTACCATTGTCATATCTCTGATGGAAATACGTCAATGAGTGTTGGTGGTCCCCAGCATGAAACATTTCATGCTACAAAATTCCAGTAGTTCATATAAAGCATTTCTGGCGCACAGCAGTTTTTAAACGCTTCATCATCATTTCATTCTCGTTGTTTATACAGCAAGGGAATCATCAAGCTCGTTAAATAGGTTTACGTAGAAGCTGCGCGTGTATTCACCTTAATGCGTGAAAACGTGCGGTTTTAAACAGCGCTCTTTTCCGCAAAGTCACATCCTTCTTTAGCCGGAACTTGCAAGTACTTCCTTTCCATGAATTGCAAGCGCTCATGAACAGGGAGCACTCCAAGCACGCTGGACGCCTGTGGTGGCTGATTGCGGGAAGAACTTGAACATATTGCCTTGTATTTCTAGGAAAAACAGTAACGTAAATTTACATGTAGAAGCGTAAGAGATTGTAAATTAAACATTTGACATAAGGAAGAGCTTTCCCTCTGGAGTGTTATATCATGCCTGCCATGGCACGCCGGTCATGGTGACTCCATGTAAATTTAGAACAAAGAAAACAACACCAAGTTATCTATAGTGTTTCACCTGGCATACACAATAATTTGCAAGGGTTACAAATCAACGAGTGTAGTAAGTAACAATGATTTGCAGAGCGAAATCACTTGATGAAGATCTTTAATAGAATGCTTGTTTTCTTTGCAGAAAATTTATAGATATTGATTTTTCTAAAAGATTTCGAGGGGTGCTTATCACTTCCAAATAAAAATCCGTAGGCGTAAGCGTTTTTTTCTCCTCTACTGTTGGCACTTTCTGGAGATGCATTACTTAACTTGAGGAGTTTGTCCTGAGAGCTAACGCGAGCGCAACGATAACGTTGGAAGGCTTTATCAGCATGTATAAAAGCCGACGCGTTTCACGGACGACACAGATTACTGACGATGGTGCCCGACGCTATCGTCGCACTGAGTGTGTCGCTTCCTGTCATGGGCACAAGTCTTATATTTACCTGCTTCAGCTCTGTTCTTCACCGTCACGACCACGTGACAGTGAGTGAGTGAGTGAGTGATGTGAGTGACGTGAGTGAGTGAGTGAGTGAGTGAGTGAGTGAGTGAGTGAAAGTGAATAAACGTTTACTTGTCCAGCAAAACGCGATAATCGCGCACCCGGATAACTCCCACGACTGGGAACCGACAGGTCTAGCCTGCCGGCCCGATCACTTGCGCACTGGACGGCCAGGATGTTGTCCTCATAGACCGGACTTCGCAGGAGCGCGGTCCCACCTCTCTTTTGGTGAACTTCGGGCCCAACGACTGCACTCCCAGAGCATGTGAGATAAAGTAGCAGCCTCGCCACAGGCTGCGCAAGAGCTATTCGTGGTAAATTTCCGGTATATATGCTATTAAGGGACGCCGGATTTAGGTAGGAGTTGTTTGCAGGAGTCTGAGTGTCGCGGGATGCACTATCGTGAGTTGAATGACTGGTTGATTTATTACCGACGATGTAACTGAGCTGTTGCATATTGTTTCTATATATGTACTTGCCCGCGCATTAACCAGAAAACACGGGTGATACACTCAGCAGAATACCACCATATTACACTTTATCCTAACCCTTTTTTACTAGCAGGATAATGTCATGCCCCGTGGTTAACAAGGTCTAAGCCAACTGCATGCTCGTATGTGTTTAAGACTGCTGGCATTTATGCCTTCGTACTCTCTCGCTCCCTCTTTCTCTCTCTCTCTCTCTCTATATATATATATATATATATATATATATATATATATATATATATATATATATATATAAGGAAATGAAGATAACTTTTAAGGGCTCATTTTTCTTTGTTAGACACAATATCAATGAGAATAGACAATAATGCCAAGGAAGGTATAGGGGATTTTATTTGCGATAATTAGGATATAAATGTGAAGAAAGTAATGTGGACGAAAAGATAACTTCAGTTATAATGTGTGTGTGTGTGTGTGTGTGTGTGTGTGTGTGTGTGTGTGTGTGTGTGTGTGTGTGTGTGTGTGTGTGTGTGTGTGTGTGTGTGTGTGTGTGTGTGTGTGTGTGTGTGTGTGTGTGTGTGTGTGTGTGTGTGTGTGTGTGTGTGTGTGTGTGTGTGTGTGTGTGTGTGTGTGTGCCCAGCTAGCACAAAAGCGATATATAGCTGCTACGAATCGGATTTGCCAATCCCAAATGAACGTCTTCTAACGTGCGCTTAAAATCCGTTCATCCGACTGGAGCGGTCGTATATCTTTGCTAATGTCCGGCCTGGAGAATATAAGAGGAAGTTCTATAATCAGTATCTTATAAGATGACAAAAATCCGTTCTTCTAAGGAGATACTTGATGACCCTAGCAGGCCTTGAAAAGTAGAGACAGAAACCTTCTACAATCTGTATTGTAATCCCCACTTTTCTTTCTTTTTTTGCCCTTTCTCACTGACCTTCGTTCCCTTTCCCAATGTGTTTTCTTTTTATTTTTATACCCTCCTCCCTCACCTTGTTTCCCTTTCCCATTTTGCCAGCTTTCTCGTCCCGCTTCCCCGAATATGCTCTCTTTCTCTGGTACGTATTCGGGAGAGGAGGACGAGCGGCCGCCGGCTCGTTATTCGCACATGAATGATGCAGGAGGCGGAAGTTCAGCCAAAATGTTTTTATTACATCACGAGTGAAATTAAAAGAACAGCCATGAAAAACACGCAGGTCTCGTGGGGCCACTGTTCACAGAAGGAAAATGATTTGTGGAGAGCACAGCTGCCTATGCTTATACATATTGTAATAATCTGGTATGCCGACTATCATAAAAAGTGATAAGACTTAAGCAGCCAGTTAGCAAAAACATATTTATGTTTACTGGCTACAAAGCTGTATCTCAAATGTTCATGGTTCACACACGATAGATGCTCAAAACTGGCAATCAGAAGAAATCAAGGCACAAATGGTGTTCCTATAATAAATTCCGAACTGACAACAGTATCACAGAAATTAATAATGAACAAGACACAGAGCGAAGGCAGAAATTGTGGAACAGGTATCAGTTTCCTCAGAACAAACTTTGTAAATAGTAGCAGTGAAAACCTATGCTAAAACATTGCACAAATGAATAATGACACAGTTTAAATTATGAGCTTGCTTGCTTATTCAAGTGAGAAATGCTTATATAAAGCCTGGGCTACACAAATATTGGCAGTAAGGTCAGTGCATGTTCAATAATCTTTAACAGAAGATGCACAGTTTAAAATCAGGTACATAAATACAGATAACAGCCTCAACAGAGGCAAGAACAATACAAATGGTGGCTGCAGAAACATATGTTCAAACATTGCACAAAAGAACAATCGCACAGGTTAAAATCAAATGCTTATCTAAGTGACAAATGTTTATATTAGGCAAAAAGTTGCTACACTCGAAGCAGCTTGATGGGCAAAAAGGGCAGTCACAAGTAAGCTATCCAAGACATCTTAGGCACATTATTCAAAGAATGCCGTAAGATGCTTTCTCTTTGGCCGGCAAGCAAGCAACAGTTTATATATATGGCTTCTGTTTGGCTTTAGGAGCAGATCACAAATAAAAATGAATGTTATGTGCTAGAGCTCATCTTCAATTGCAAACTGCACTCTTAGTAACATGAAATGCTAAACATGACAAAAAAAAAATTAAATGATCACAGTTTCAAAATGACTAGGTCTGATAAAAGTCTACATGACAAAAATATGAAATGATCACTGTTTGAAAATGACTAGGTCTGACAAAAGTATTTTTTCTGACTCTCAGTCATGCAAAGCAGAAAAAAATATTCTGACACACACACTGCTCTGCAAAGATGCTTTGTGAGCACTTTATCTAAGCACTACAACACTGAGAGGGTTATTGCCACGGTTGCTACTTTCCACGCGCATGCACACTTTAAAAAAAGTGACACAGACAGGCTCCTCCCAACCAATTGATATGTAAAGAGCCAAGGTTCTTTGCACAATAAGTTCCTTCCAAAGCTGTTCAGTAGAACAGAAGCCTCTCTTTAAAGAATGCGGATCCCAACTCACACAAATATACCCACCCGCAGATCCCGTAAGCGTTTCCATGACGTCAAATGACACTACAATTTAAGGCCGTGCATAGTCCCGCTTGCTTTTCGGCACCCTGAAGGCAAATGATGAGTTTTATTTATACCAGTATTAAACTTGTGACTAGGAATACACTCAGGACATCAGGAGGGGCTAGTTGGTTCATTCTTTACAGGAAAAAATTGCGTTAATTAAGAAAAGACACCACAAAGAAGGAACACCTAAACAGGTCGAGCACAAACTACCAACTGTTTTATTAACTGTAGATCATCGGTTAAATAGGGAAACCGAACAAAGCTGCACAGATGCACCAAGGAACATCACGCACCTTATTCATAAAAAAAGAACACTTCTGCACCGTAGAGCGATATCGAGGCCTCACTTACACAGCTGTCACTCTTCATGTTAATGAAGAATGCTTCCTAAACCTCACGAGCACACGTGTTTCTGCTAAGATACTGGGTCATAGCAGAAACACGTGTGCTCGTGAGGTTTTGGAAGCGTTCTTCATTAACATGAAAAGTGATAGCTGTGTAAATGAGGCCTCGATATTGCTCTATGGTGCAAAAGTGTCCTTTAAGATGAATAAGGTGCGCTAGCATGTGAGGTTCCTTGGCGCGTCAGCGCAGCTATGTTCGGTTTCCCTATTTAACCGACGATCTACAGTCAATAGAACAGTTGGTAGTTTGCAAGTGTTCCTTCTTTGTGGTGTCCTTTCTTTATTAGCGCAACTTTTTCCTGTAAAGGAATACACTAGACACAATAAAACACATATAATGTTAAAATTACAAAGAATTTAACAAGAACACTGCTATTTCAATGTACTAATAAGTATAAAAGTAACAGTAAATTTGTGAAAGCACGAGAATATCAATAGCTTTTTTTATGCACGGGGGTGTGGCAAGCCAAGTGAAAAACTGCCAATTTTGTGTATGGTGCTAGTCTCATCAAAAAGTCAGCATTGCAGCCAATGGATCTTGACCTTTGTTTATCAGCATTCTGTAGTACAGCAGTAGGCAGCACACCAACATCCATGTAGAAGAAGCAATATTATTTTTAAAAAATGTCTGATGAGTTACTTAGATTTAAGGGACATTCCCACCAAGTGTCGACCATGACTCCTTGAGCTCTGGTGGCTGTTAAAAAAAAAAAATGTCGCTGGATAGCAAACTGGAAGACACTTTCTGGTTCTTGGGTGGGCCACACAGCTTAGCCAGCCCTCTTACTGGAAAGACAGCCAACACATTTAAAACAATTCATTAACAGAGGCACACCTCTTAGAAAACTTAGTTTCAGCAATATATGTAGACAATGAACACCGTGATACTTTGCGCAAGCACAAAATTTGAGGCATAGAGAAATCAGCCTGAAACATTGCATTTTTTCTATATAGTCAGTCTTATGAAGCCAGAAATGAATTTTTTCCAGAGTTGAAGCTACCTTTTAAAGGGACACTAAAAGGAATAAGTAAATCACTCTTTCACAACAACAAAATCACCTCACTTGCCACGTGAAGACACTTGGTTAGTCGGAATACACATTAAATAAAATGTGTGAGGCGATGCCGCACAGAGGTTTCCACACCGATCCCCATGACGTCATAAATTTTGGCTGCGCCCACTAGTGCCAATGTTGTTACATATCAGTAAAGTGCATTGTCCACTGGGCATGCCAGAGACTCGGCATACTAAGGTTCAGAAATTTCATCAAGCCAATGTCACTAATACACAAAGAAAGGCTTTTAAATCCACCTTCTGATGAATTTCAGATTTTTGTAGGAAATTTAAAAATGAACCACCGACCTTCATTGTTTCTTTAATTTAATAAACCCATGAAAGTGAAATTAGCAACAATAACATTCTCAGAGTATAATTCATCAATCTAAACTTATTTGTTGTTTCACTTCGGTGTCCCTTCAATCACGTAAAAAAATTTTGCAAAGTACAGTGGAACCCCGATTATACGACTTTCAGGGGACTACGTAAAACCATCGTATAATACGGGTGTCTAATAAAAAAACTAAGAATATAGGCAGTGACACTCAGCCTTGCCCAAAAAACGGGTAAGGACACCTGAATAGGCCCACGGCACGACCTTGTACCTCTGCTAGGAAGGTAGATTAAATAATTCTTGCCAGCGGCAGCTAATAGCAGTGTTACTTAGTTGAAGGAGGTGCGAGTGAATCTTGATTATTAACTTAAAAAAAAAAATAACTGAATCCAATGCGCATCTTTCTACCGATGAATATAGTTCGAAAACTGCCTGGACATGAAAACGAAACTGCGTTGCCGATGGCCTCCCGTAACAAGAGTCAGACACAGTGTCATTGCTATCACATAATGGCGACCACCGTGATGGCGACGGATCACGAGTATGCGGAGAATGTCTTCATGCGCGACTGAGCTGTGCACGTTGTAATTTGTTGCCTACTGAAGCGTAACTAGTGATGTCCCGCTGTTATTAAGAATATTGAAGCCAAGTGAAAGTAATTCTGCACGGTGAAAACAGCTGCACAAGCCTGGGACCACGAGCGCGACAAGGCAGGAGATCAGCTGTATGTCCACCAGGAAAAGTTTCCACAGACGGAAAACGTGAAAATATCAGCTTTTTGGCCGGCTGAAGCTACTCTGTGTGGAATGAGGTGGACGAGGTAACGACCTCAGATACGTATGCATGCGGCCGAGGCGTATATAGAAGTGCATGAACTTCCAGTAAAATGAACTTTCCATTCCAAGAAGACTTTCTACTTTTCTAATCGTCAACCTAGGGGAACGCAAGTTCATATCTTGCACCCGTGCATATTTGGTCGACATTTGTTTTAAGTAAAGGTTTTTTTTTTCATTTTTCGAATGGAATCTGAATGTCGTCGTAAGATGCGGGGTCTACGTACAACTGCATCGTATAAGCAAGGTATTTTAATACATTATTTCTATGGGGATTTTGCTGGACCCAAACCGATTAGCCATAAAATGTGGGTCGTCGTGAAACTGCGGGACGTATAATCAAAGTTCCACTGTATACCGTATTTACTTGCGTAATGAACCCCCTCCCCCAACCTTGGTTCCTGAAAAAAACAGAAAGTTTTTAAATTCACCCGTTTATTTTATTTCGATGTGATAGCCAGTGCCATTAACGATCGAAACGATGTTAAATCAAGCCATTATATCACAAAATAACGATGCAATAAAAGTCAAATTATAGTTTAACAACCATGCTGACCAGTTATGAGCAGCGCAAGCTCCGACGATGTCAATTAAAATTTAAAAGTCGCGCCTTTTGCGGCAGAGCGCCATCTGTCAAATGCAGAAGGAACCTCTTTGCTTATAGCGTAAAAACACGCCACGCGCCCTCTATCTCAGAGGCCATGCAATGTCGCCCACTGCACTACGGCGCGTTGTGCACTGCCAACGTTTGTGCACCGCCATCCGATGCTGCGATTTTGTTGTCGGGCTTGTCATAGTGAACTTAGTTGGACACCTGTTGCGCAGGCCACATTTGGCTGGTACGCTAGCTGCACGGCTGGTTTTAAACATTAAATTGGTCGAGCATGCGCTGGAGTGAACTGACCGGCTGGACGACACTTCGGCGTCGCTCCGTGCGCGTTCATAACGGGAGAAACAAGAGCTTCGGGTTAAAAAAACGATTCGTCGTGCATTTCGCGGGCCAAAACAAGCAAAACCGCCGTGCGAATTTTTCGCTGTTATAACTACCATGACTTTTTTCTCCCGCGTAATGAACCCTCCCCCAAAATCGGTGTCAACTTTTCTAAAATACAGGTGGGTTCATTTCGCAAGTAGATACGGTACTTATCTATCAGTACATGACCACGTTCACTACATTTGACCTTAGTGGCTTTCATAATCGCACCAAGGCAGTGTGCTTTGCCTTAGGCACATTATATGTACAGCAAAGCCCGTTAATTTGAATTGCATGACCCCAGAAAAAATGTCAGAATTGACCATATTATCCTAAGAATCAAGAAATCGAAAAACAATGGCCGATTATATCAGTATGCTTCCATTTTCTTGATGAATATTGTTATGGTGAGAGATGTCGGCAATGGGGAACTTCAAGGGGGAGGCTGTCGTATGACCAAATGGGAAGATAGCTGCTAATGGGAAACTTCAAAAATTATTTTCTTCCTTAAAACAAAAATTGTATTGGTAAAACTTGCCATATGGAAAGAATTGTTTATTTGCTTTAGATTGAGGTATGAAGGTGATTTTTAGTTGGACCACCACATGGTGGAAATAGCGTCTCAATATGGACAAAAATTATGATTTTGTGAAACTTGTGTTGTGCCTCGTAAAGTTTAACTTGAGAGGTCTAAAATTTTTTTTTCGCAACATATACCTTCTTTGGAGTAACTATTCACTGCTCGGATATTCAAAGTACAGTACTGCAATAAAAAAAATGGAAACATAACACATTTTGGCTAAATTCTTGGAGGCGTATGTGGCAGAAAAATTGCCCTAATATTACTTAGTTTCAAACACCTTACACAAGCACCTTTACTTAACATGTAGACCAAATTTGGTACAGAAAGAAGGAGCGGTACTTACAAAATAAATTTTTTTGACGAACAACACCCAGACAAAATGCTGGGAAGGCAGCCACATGACCAAAAAATTTTTTCTCTTTAAGAAATATTCTACCAGTTTTCAATGCAGTAAATCGGCAGGATTTTATTCGAATAGATTTGAAATGGTCGCCAAATGGCTGGGACGTTTGGCGTGGAATGACCCATTACCGAGTTAAAAAGAGCTTGATGCCACTGAACAATACATATGCTTGTTGGGACCCCCAGAACACGTCCAAAATTTCCGATATTGCAAATCAATGGGAGTCAAACTAACAAGCTTTTATTGTACTTCCAACCTTTGAGTATATACCAGCTGAATAGCCTTTGTCGTCTGTAAATAAAAACTTTAGGTTCCCTTAGTCTTTGCAAGGCATATAAAGAAACATGCCATGGATAGTACATGCCTCCAGAAAGTTAAAATTGTTCGCCAATCAATGTTCACTTATTATTACTCATAATTATGCATGCATCAGAGTATTTGCCATTGCGCTGCAATTATGCCTATCATTTTTCAGCATTTCCAGAATAATTCTTCACTGCTTGCCTCACTCACCCCTGCCGTATCTTCGCGTTCTTGAGCCAGATCGTTATGAAGCCCTTTATTTCATCGTCAGAAGCACGAGTGCGGTGGTTCAGCTTTACCGCTTCTGTAACAAAGAATTATAAAAACAGGGTGAAGAGCAAAAATATTACATGCTTTGCAATTCATTAGGAAGGGCTCATTCACATTATCATCATCATCAGCCAGACTACATTTACTGCAGGACAAAGGCCCCATATTCCGCCTGTCAACTCGGTCCTGTGCTTGCGGCTGCCACTTTATACCCGCAAACTTCCTAATCTCATCTGCCCACCCAACTTTCTCTCTCGCCCTAACCCGCTTGCCTTCTCTGGGAATCCATTCACATATAGGCTCGCTCAAATGCATCCGGCACTGCAGCATCTTGTAGTAAACAAACCTCTTAGCTAGAAAATGAACTGCCTCGGGGTTGAGAGCAAGCACGCTGCACTGAAGACTGCAGGGGCGAGTGACGTGATGTTTACTACGTCACAGCGACAGCAGCGCTGGCCTCTCCAGTGGTCGCCCTTGAGGCCAATAGTTAACTCCTTTCACAAGCTACCATGTTTAATAAAATATTGGAATATTGGTCTATGTTTTTTTTTTCAAAATATCGCTCGTAATCAGCTATTAGAGTATCCTTCAAATAGCTAATCCTACACTCGTTCACAGGC
The DNA here is from genome assembly GCF_013339695.2 of Rhipicephalus sanguineus. Lineage (NCBI taxonomy): Eukaryota > Metazoa > Arthropoda > Arachnida > Ixodida > Ixodidae > Rhipicephalus > Rhipicephalus sanguineus. The sequence goes on along the minus strand of NW_023615556.1, from coordinate 48,839 downwards.
CACATTTGCTCAGGCGTCAAGGACGCCCTACAGAAGGCCGACATGAACTGGTTGTTATACCTGGCAGTATGATGACCCAGCTGCTGCCACTAGATGTAGTTGTTGCAAATCTTTAAGGACAGTGTCACAAAGTTCTAGAAAGAGTGGTTGGTGAAGGATTATGCCACCATGACACTGAAGAGACGCTGTATGACAGCTGATGAGGGTCAAGAATGCGTGGGAGGACTTGCCAGCAGAAATAATTGTAACAAGCTGTAAAAAGTATTGCATTTTGAATGTGCTCAATGGCAGTGAGGACAAGGTGATTTGGGATGCCGAGGATCTCGCAAAGCGTACAAGGACAGCTTTGCCAACACTTGTGATGAAGATGATGCTCCCATGGCAGTGACAAGTTATCGTAAATAAAGGTGCACTAAGTTGCAATTTGTCAGCTTCAAAAAGAAAATATCAGTCAACCAGTATTCAAATCTTTTTTTTTCACATGGAGTACTACAATTAGGGGTCAACCTATATCTCTGCTTTTCACATAAGAACTGTATGTGCTAGGTGTGCATGGTATGTTGTGTATAACCATGACTAATACCCCTGTCACACTGGACGTTTTAATGTCATTCGAATGGAATGACATTCGCATCTAATGACATTATGCGGCTGCTACACAGCGATATTTAATGTCATTAGGATCGAGTGACTTAAAAAATCGAATGAGTTCGAGAAACACATTTGCCGTCGCACTCGGACCGAATGTGTACTCTCCACCCCAGAGACTACTTAGAATGTGTCAATCCGCAGTCTCAAGTTCGGAAGCATTCATTCTAACACGCTATTAATTTTGCGTTTTGTAAGGCATATATTATTTTAAAGAGTACATGTGTACGGAACGCTTTTGCGAAATGTTTTTACTCTCCACCTCAGTGGCGTCTGGCTCGCGTCCCGGCGCTGTCGGCCATGCTGCCATGTAAACAAACAGACGCCTGTGCGCACGTGTGCATGCAGCAATGGAATCATCAGCTCCACGAGCGCACTGGACACAGTCAGCTTTGGGAAGACAATTTAAGTGACTTGCGCAAAGCCAAGAGGAATAGTAAAGTGTATGCCCGGATCGTGGAAGAGCTGCGTAAGCTCGGCGGATGCAGTGGCGACCACTGCCGCGATCGAGAACGCATTCGCTTGAATGCGTCGGAGAATGTCATCGCTGCGTTTGCACTCTTCATCTATTTCTCGCCCCACTCTTTTCTTTTGGCTCACACGCTTTTCGCGCAACGCCAAATACAGAGCAACTAAACGCTTTACATGCTGCAGCTTGGCGTCGTCGTGCAGCGGCACTGCCATGTCGGCCATGTTTGTTGTGTTCTCTTGGCTGTGGCTACTGGCTAAGCGTCGTCCTGGCTTGTTTTGGCCGGATATTATACAAAATACCATTTCTCTCTGTGTTTATTTAGTGACGCGACTCCCGACATACATTCTAAAATAAATAACTTCTCTCTTCCACCACACTGCATTTACCTTCCTCAACTTTTCCGGCCTTCTTTTTTTCGATTATCGACATTGATATCATGAACGAATGACATTAGTTTTTCCAGTGTAGCACCACCACAGATCGAATGACATTCGGTGCACCGAATGATTGATCTTCGAACCTAATGACATTTGCACCTCCAGTGTGACAGGGGTACTTAACCTTGAATTCTACCTCAGCATATTTTGTATGCTGGCTACCATTGTGCTATAGAAGCTTCTTAAAATTTTCATGCACTCACACCAAGTATGCCACTAATGCAGATATGCACATCAAGTTTTGCCAGTTTTCCAGGCCCACTAAGCTAATTGGGCCTGCGCAACATACCATTGCACCATCAATTGCAAGCTAAACTGAATATACTTATCAGACTTGTATTTTACATATTACAAATGAAAATTAGTAATAAAATAGTTTTTGAATGATAGGATGGTGTTTCTCTTTGACCGATGATAAAATAAAAAAAACAGACATGAGACAACAATTTAGCATTTATATAAGCATTACCTTGACATTCTCACATTGAATAGCTCAAAGTGTAAAAGTGCATTTTGCACTTCTCACTGGTCATTTCCCATTTCACCTTGCTACAAAATGCAATAGGTTTGAAAACTAAACAAATTTTCAATTTATAATATCTTTGTTTTGAATGATGATGCATTTAATTTGCCCACAGCAATCACGGCCACTGAGGAATTCGTAAGCGAGAAATGATATGAACTCACAGGTATTAAAAAAAAATACACTTAGACACATTCGAAGCTTTTCTAAAATGTGGAGCCTGAACAAAAATTTTCACCAAATTGCTCACCTTTAATAATATCGCAGAGATGTAGGTGGGAGAAATTCTCTTTTGCTTTCCATCCAGTGTAACTATACAGAGAGGCCAGGGAGTCTTCAAAAATGAATCTCAGTTGAGCTCGCACCGCCTGACCAGTCGTTCCACCACCAATGGCTGCCAAACGCTTAACCTAAAGAGAGTAAAAAAGTGACAATTTCGGTGCTATATTAAGTAAGGGTGTGTGAATATTGAAACTTCCTAACATTTGCACTAGAATTATATCATTACAAGCATTCATATTACCAGAATACAAATATACCATTTACGATTAAAAACAAATATAAACATAAATTGGTACGCAGTGTGCTTGGTCTTGTGTTTTAGGACGCCGACATTCAAAACTGCTCAATTCGAAGAATTATTCGATTCACACTGAAACATTATTGTTTGCATTCACTGTGTACTGAAAATTTTCCTATTCACACAGCTATAGTACTAAGTAATATGCTCACCAGTTCTCGTCTGAGCTCCATGCTACTTGCAAGTTGATCTTCAAGAGATGAAACATCTTCCCGACTACTTAACGGGAATGTAAAGTTGCCCAGTTGGTCTGTGTGCCTTGGAACTATAGCAGTCAACATTTGAATGATGGTTTCATTTTGCAGTCGAATTCGTTCCAACTCTTTCAGAATTTTTTCTTGACCTAAGACAGAGGAGTGTCAAACTAGAACACTTGCCAAAAATCCATTCAGAACATAATTAAAACACTTGATTCATCTACAGTATGCATTCAATAAATACATGCTAGGAGGCCAAAAACTTGGGATTAATGTTTGACCTAAGATTTATAGCTGCACTTGTTGAAAATGATAAATTTTAAATTAAAGCTGCTGTAATCTCAGTATGCATTATTGAAAGCCCTAATAACTTTAAGAGGATAAATAACTAGATTGGATTCATTTAAAACAGATCCTGCAAAGTGGTTTGTGCCTGTGCATCTCTTGAATTGAAACTTACTTTGCGGAGCACGCAAGGCAGGAGGCCTCTCTTGCAGTGGTGGGAACGTCGTGCTTTGGCTACAAGCGAAGAGATATTGAATATGGAGCTATATGAGTGTCTTATCATTAAAACGAACATGACAGACAAACATCCAGAAAAGTCTTACTTTGAAGGAGTCAAGGTGCAGTACGTTCTGTCACGATTCTGGACATCTGGGAACCTACAAACAATTCATGAGAACTATAAGTGGCAGAATTGGTTGATCCCTTTGAAACATTTTCTGATGAACCTAGTGCGAGGCCTTGCTCATAATTACGCCATTCTGTTCTATAAAGCTGCAGGCACAATAATTTTATTGCAGTTATAACAAAAATCAGCAAACTACAAAAAGAAAAACCGTAACTCACATTACTGGTGCGTCAATTTGCAGACTCGATCCACGACGTGCGTGTGGTTCCCTGTTGAAATGTGCTTAATTAGAACAATAATGGCATACTAGACGATGCAAAAAAATGGTAACTAGCACTTACACGAATGCCGGCTGGCAGTTTCCGTGCTCATATCTGAAAAAGGATTTTAGACCTTCTAAATCTTGCAAGCAGGTCTGTGATCAATACACAGTGCAGGCACAATGATATTACTTAAATTGGTTTTGAGGAATTGAACAACTTAGAACACCTACCTAGCTTCAACAAGAGGTGTTCGCATGCTTTCTTGGCTCTGATGCCTGCAAATTATCACTGTGTTATAAACCTGCTCCTAGGGGGTAGAAAAGAAAAAAAAAAGAAAGAAAACCGTAACTCACATTACTGGTGTGTCAATTTGCAGACTTGATCCACGGCGTGCATGTTGCGCCCTGCTGAAATGGATTAATTAGAACAATAATGGCATACTAGACGATGCAAAAAAATGGTAACTAGCACTTACACGAATGCCGGCTGGCAGTTTCCGTGCTCATATCTGAAAAAGGATTTTAGACCTTCTAAATCTTGCAAGCAGGTCTGTGATCAATACACAGTGCAGGCACAATGATATTACTTAAATTGGTTTTGAGGAATTGAACAACTTAGAACACCTACCTAGCTTCAACAAGAGGTACTCGCATGCTTTCTTGGCTCTGTTGCCTGCAAAGTATCACTGTGTTAGAAACCTGCTCTTAGGTTTGAAAAAGAAAAAAAAAAACATAACTCACATTTGTGGCGCGTCAATTTGCAGACTCGATCCATGACGTGCATGTGGTTCCCTGTTGAAATGTGCTTAATTAGAACAATAATGGTATGCTAGACGATGCAAAAAAACGGCAACTAGCACTTACATGAATGCCGGCTGGCGATCTCCGTGCTCATATCTGAAAAAAGGTTTTAGAACTTCTAAGTCTTGCAAGCAGGTCTGCGATCAATACACAGTGCAGGCACAATGATATCACTTAAATTGGTTTTGAGGAATTGAACAACTTAGAACACCTACCTAGCTTGAACAAGAGGTACTCGCATGCTTTCTTGGCTCTGATGCCTGCAAAGTATCACTGTGTTAGAAACCTGCTCTTAGGTTTCGAAAAAGAAAAAAAAAAACATAACTCACATTTGTGGCGCGTCAATTTGCAGACTCGATCCATGACGTGCATGTGGTTCCCTGTTGAAATGTGCTTAATTAGAACAATAATGGTATACTAGACGATGCAAAAAAAAAAAAAACTGCAACTAGCACTTACATGAATGCCGGCTGGCGATCTCCGTGCTCATATCTGAAAAAAGGTTTTAGAACTTCTAAGTCTTGCAAGCAGGTCTGCGATCAATACACAGTGCATGCACAATAAGCAACTTAATACACTTACTCTGCTTGAACAGGAGGTACAGGTGAGCTCTGTTGGCTCTGGTGCCTGCAAAGTGTCTGTTTTAGAAGCCTTGTCTTTGGTAAAAAAAAAGAGAAACACTTATATTAATGGTGGACCAATTTGTGCATTCGCTTCCCAGGATTGCAAGTGCCTGTTGAAGTATGCTTAATTAGAACAAAAATGAAACACCAGACACTGCTAAGAAAATGGTGATGAGCACATACATTAATACAGACTGGCAGCCTCCCTGTTCACATCCGAAAAGTTTTTAGAGCTTCTAGATTTCGCAAACATGTCATCAATCAGTAACAATGCAGGCACAATGACTACTTTAGATATGAAGAACTCAGCAACTAAAAACACTTACTCTGCTTCAAGAAGAGGTACAGGTGTGATCTGTGGGCTCTGGGGGCTGAAAAGATTACTATTTTAGAAGCCTTGTTCATGGTGAAAAAAAAACATAACACACATCCGTGGATCAATTAACCGCATTTGATCTCCAGCATAGTGGCTGCCTATTGAATGTGCTCAACTAGAATAAAAATGACATACCAGACACTGCCAAGAAAATGGTAATGCGCACATATGTGAATGCAGGCTGGCGGCCACCATGATCATATCTGAATAAAGGTTTCAGAGCTTCTAAATCTTGCAAATGTATTTGGGATAAATATACAGTCAATCACCATTACAACAAACTCGGGATTTGTCCAATTATTGACTACTGTGATGCAGTGAGAAATGTCTTTGAGGAAGCATTATGCCAAAAACAGTGTGAAAAGTTGTACTATTCCTAGTTATGGAAAACAGTGCATGAGCTACAATGCTCAGCTTCCAAGAATGAATTTCCAACCGCAACGGTGTGTTCAGAATTCCCTAGAGAAACATGCATAAGCCTCAATTATATATCCACACGGCATGCAGGAAGTACTTACAGCTTGTAAAAAGTGAAAAATTATCAGTACAGCGTTTAAGGATTTGTTTAAGGGCTAGATATAGTCCAGCGTAGCGCGTACATGCGACATGGTTAAGCTACGCGGGCGAAAAGTAAAGAATATATAGTGTGGCGTCACAGTGTAGCCGCTCCCGGCAGAGTTTGGCGTGCTTGTCGCTGCCGCCGCAGAGATAAAGCGTGTTCCTATTTCACGCGCTGACATTAGACCACAATGCACCGAGTGCGGCAGTGGCAAAATGGCAGTGCATGGGGCGCGTTTGAAAAGTGCGGCTGTGGTTTACTCAACACTGATTAACGACCACAATTATTGTGTCAACTCGAAGGAATTACAGATGACATGTGCGTGTAGACCAGCAACAGTGCGAACTGCTGCGACTAGGAGAGAAAAAGAAACGCCTGGGAAGCCTTCGGAATGCACTCTCGTATGTACATAGATGTTTCGCTTTTGTTTCCAATGCAATCTCTGTTGCTATTTTCTGGGTCCTAGAGCATTTAAAGCAATGCTTGTAAGGAAAGATGCTTCCGATGTTAAGCCAAACAGTGCACAGAGCGAGAAAATGCACGCTTATCAACCAAGGCATTGGTTGAGCAGCAAAGAAAGAGGAAATGGTGTATGTTTCAACCGAAAAACGCGGAGCCGCAGACATGTTAAATGAAGACAGTGCGCATGCGCCACTCCGAAGCTGCTCGCTGCGGCATGGTGAGCGCGCTGGTCTCTAAAGTGAGGAATTGGCCGCCGTCCGCTGGCTACATATACCAAGCGTATCCAACCTCTGCTCACACGACCTGATGCGTTGAACATGTCCAACTATAATTAGGCCTTTAATGGGCATTAGGCTGCAAATATAGAACTCATTAGGCCAGAATGGGGTATTCATGCGCCTTTAAATTACCACAATTAACGATTTCTAAAACAACTACCCTACCTATCATCGCTGACAAAACGTGGTGGTGTCCCAAGTGCACTTGCATGAAGGCCTGGTTCCAACTCCGTGCTGCTGGATGGAGATAGGGAGCTCCTATATGGCAAATGCAGCACATACACATGGGACTTTTACGAGGCTGCTTTTGTGTAATAATAGGTTTTTATTACCCCATTTATAAAATCTAATTTAATGAGGACTAACACTAGTTTCCCACGTAATCTCTCCAAAAAAGTGGCAAGTTATTCCCAAAAGTACAAGCTAGGTAACCTAATTCTCCTTGATCAAGCACATATATCCGACCTAATTATTTTGTATGTTACGTTACATGTGTTTCCCAAACAGGTCTGCACAAACCTAAACATCATACACCTTGCAAGAGACATGAATTCGGTTTCCACAGTGAAAGTCTTATTTCAATGAAGGTGAAATGCAAGAGGTTCATTAGCTAGAAACCGCAGCACCATTAACATGTAACTGCACACAACTAAATTTTTATATATTGGACAAGCAGATTTATTTCATGCCTGCTAGCCACAAAAACTCAACGATAGCTGGACAAAATCTTCCTGTTAAGGAAAATTGAACTTAACATGGACAAAATTATGAACAAATCACCAGCTTGAGAAACTTGTCGAATTGGAAAGACAAGCTCACTCATACACTGTCTTTCACAGCGTAGGGAATACTTATAACAAAATGCAACACCTAGGAGAGAGTTTGCCATAGAGATTTGCTACATTTTAACATGTCCCTACCTTTAAGAGCCCTCTCGCAACTAGCATAGTTTTTTACATATCTAGGATATTCCCTGTAAATCTTTATGCAAAGAGGCTTTGATTTCGCATCTTGCAATTCATTATATTTAATACCTGCATACTCATATGCACATCACTGAAATGATAGCAACCTTAGATCTGGTTCGTCTGGCATTTCATGGCCATTTCGGCGGCGACGTTTGCCTCTGCCCATTTCAGTATCTGTAGCAGGCACGTTGTCCGTATCTTCTGCCTCCCGTGCCTTTGCTCTTGCATGCAGGTATGTACCTGCACATGAAGTTGCAAGGCATGTTTTGCTGCGACACTGTTGAGCTAGTCCGACATGCACACCTACTGTTGTATACACTAAAGTAGCATAAAATAGTGTCAATTTAAGCACAGAGTATAGTAGTTAATGACTTCTTGTGACAGATTTCCATAAAACTGATGTGAGCAGCAGCCGCTCATCTTATGCCTCACTTGCTTATGCTGGTCTTTACATGTTGCATAAAAGTTTAGTGCATGCTGAAGATGCAATGTTTCCCAATGCCACAAATGGGCTTGCCAAAACTGTTCAAGACTGTTGCTGGGTAGTGAGTGAACATGCTTCTGTAAACTTGCTGCCCTTGTAAACAAAGATACAGCACAGAAGCCACAGCTTTAGTCGCACAATGTAATGTTCAAAAACATGCAGATGGGTCAACAATTGATAGGCAATATACTGAGTGCATGGCTGCTGGCGTTCTACGTGCGACTGCAAAGCGCTGCATGATGCGTGGATGTGACATGCTGAACTATGTACTGCAATGATGACTGATGCCCATATCACTCACGAGTGCCACAAAAAGACAGTGGACACCATGGAGGTTGAGTACGACCATCATTAAATGAGCACTCAGCAGTACTCACGGACTGCAACGCAATGATACCATACCAGTGCATGGCCACTAGTACAAGCCATGCCTCCCTTGGGCTCCTATAGAAGCATGCCATTGCATTGTGCAAAGTTTGCAGATCTTATCAAACCTGTTTCAGTTGGGATACAAAAGTGCTGGAAAGCTTCGCCTGCTGGCACCACATTTATTCAAGCCCTGAAAATGCTCTTTCTTGCTACGTACCACAATGCAATCATTTGCGTGTCAACATGCACCCACCAGTGGCATGACATGTACTAGTGGCCAGACATTTGGAAAGTCTTATTTGTGAGCGCTGCACATTAATGATTTACAGAAGTGCTGATGACCTCAGAAAAAAGCTTACTTGCTGTAGCTATGACGACCACCCGGTGCTTCGAAAATGAGGCACTAGGGAGTTCACAATGCGATATAGCCTTTGTGAGGCGGGCAGGGGTGTAGGCCACTGGCCACAAGCACGTATGGCCGCACACCCATGACGAAGGGACTGCTTCCACATCATTAGTTTCGGCGAAGCGGACTATTGTGAAACCTAAAAACAAAATAAGAAGGCAGTCACCACCATAGATGCCTAAATGATAACTAATTCAATTACCATGCTGACTGGGCGAGCTGTGCATTTACAACTGCTTTTTAAATTCTAGTAGTTCATCTTGACTAAACAGATTAACAAGCTTCGTCTACATTTCATTTCATAGATAGCGCGCAATAATGCCAGAACTTGGGAGCATAATACGGTGCTATACATGCGACAAATGCGCACAATGCTGCTCAAATGCAATAGAATATACTGTGAACACCAATAGATAGGTATTTCGTTACTTTTTTTAACAGGCAAGACTTAAGCATGCTTAAAACTTCAGCATCACAAGCACCATAGTATTTCCAAGATTCCTCTTTGTTTACAGCAGATTTTGCATGATCCGAACATCCAACTAAAAGAAGATAGTGTCTCCCACTTCAGCTGGAACTTGCATCACCTCGTCGCATGTATTTGACGATACAGTAAAAGCTCGTTAATTCGGATTTCTAGGGACCGGAAAAAATGTCCGAATTAACCGAATGTCCGAATTATCGAATGGTCGAAATAAACACAATAAATGCAAAAGTTTTTTCAACATACCTTTACTTTACAGGTAATCGCGGATGCGCCTCTGTTTTCGAGCAGAAATTCGCGCGGACACAATTTTTCTGAGCCCTTCAAGGTGCTCAGCAGCTAGCATGCTGTCTGCAGTGCCAAAACAAAATTCTTTAAGGACGACGAGGGCCTCCGTGGCTTCCTTCACAGTACGAGGGGGCCTGTGTGGCTCATAGTGTGGCTGCTCCTCTTCAGGCTCTTCGTTCTCGAATTCGTCGCCATGCATCACTTCCTTGACGATTTGCTCATCAGTCAGAGAGCCGGCAGTGGCAACGCCATCAATGCCGATATAATCGTCGAGTGTCACTGCATCAGGCATAACACTTCCGAAATCCTGCCAGTCATCGGCACCGTCGTTCGGCGACACTTCGGCCACTGCGGCATCGCTGGAGTCGGATACAACAAAGCCACTGTTCCTGAAACAGTTGGCAATGGCGTGCGCAGGCGTGCTCTGCCACACATACGCAAAGAATGCTAACTGCGCTCAGGAGACTCACGTCGTATTGTTTGCCGACGTCATGGCACAGGAGCTTCTTCTTGCCGGGAGAGCCCATTTTTTAGGGCACGCAAAATTTCTACTTTGGTGGTGAAGTCCTTGGCCTCGTACTTGGGCCGCTTCGCCGGCGTTGCCATCGGCGGAGAGTGTGTTCACACGAGAAGTCGGCACAAAAGCACCAGCAACGATCAAGCTAAAGGAGCCGTACTGAATTGTTCCTCGATAAAACGGCGTTCAACGATGCAGCACACCAACGGGAGCAAAGCCGGCAAAGCAACAAAAATGACACCGCGCCAAACCCACACGCTATCACGCGCGAAGAAAAGGCGTTCAATCAGTCTCAAGTCAAGCCAAGCCGATAATTGATGTCCATGGCGATGCTGCGTTTGAGCTTCACTTTTGTTCCGAATAGTTCTTTTTTCGTTTTCGAGCCTCGCCAGCGGCCCGAAAGTCGCCGAATTATCCGATTTGCGGTCAAATCTGTCCGAAATAACGAGCGCCCAGTCTCATAGAGTGATGCATATATTTACAGGGACCAGATGACGTGTCCGAATTAACCGATTTTCCGAATTAACGAGAGTCGAATTAACGAGCTTTTACTGTATCTACTGTAAAGTTTGTAAAGTTTTTCAAGGCAGTGCAAGCCACTCATTGTTGACATCTACGAGGCAAACTGGGGCACGCTCCCTGAAGATGACAGTCCACATAGTTCTCGATATTGTGGCTGCTGAACTGGAGTGTCTATTCGCACTGCCACAAAGTACAAGTAACGAAGTGTGAAAATACCTCACAAAATGACTCTAGCAATCTTGCATTTTGTAAAGCACGATAGCTTCACACTACATGATGTTCATCTTAAGATACACCACATATATGCTGAAAAAAAATTCTGACTCTTCAGAGTGCTAACAAATTTTTTCCTAACGTACTAATTCATCATTTACATTTAGAGTGATATTGGTAAGCTGACTGTAATGCAAGCAACCACAAGAAAATAGCACTCATTAATTTTTATGAACACTAAGAGAGAGTCTGCCATTCAAACCAGGGCCCATGTAGTTGGCAAGTTGGGCTTGTTGGTACATAATCCTGACACACTACACAGTGCACAAATATATAACTGACGGAAGGAAAGTGTAAATTTAAGGGTTCGCTTTCTTTGTTCGGCATAATAATAATGAGAGCTAACAAACGACAACAGACAACTAACGGAAGGAACACAAACGACGATGACGAGTGCTGAACTTTCAACAACCTATACTGGAAAATTGCTGGTATATTTATACTGTCTGACACAGACGACATCCACTGCACATGCATAGATATGCCATCTCATTATCAGTAAGTCAAAGGAAATCCACGCTTACACAACCCTCCCCCATATAGGTAGTGCATTCTGCTTCAATAATTTCACGGCTGATCCATGTTTTGCTTTACTTAAACATTATGTCGGGATTGCAATCTTGGCAAGTTATACAATGACTAGTTAAGAAACGTTCGAAATCCTTTCCATTACGCACATTAGTTTAATTGTTTGAATGTTCCCTTAGCTCACCCTTAATGCACCTCCCAGTACTCCCAGTATGGCCAACATACACTTTCTCGCACTTTATAGGAACTTCCTAAATCATCCCTTCTGTGCTGTCAGCAAAGGAATGCCTGTGCTTTGTGCTAACCGACCTGCAGCATCTTTGCCTCCGGGTCAGTCATTTTGCAGAACTTAAACAGCCTGTTTGGCACTGAGAATACAACTTTTTCAAATTGTGCGAAAGCTTGTGCACATAAGGTTTCTCAGCTACCTTCTGCCTGGGTGGTGCACTGGCTTCACAACACTGCAAACAATGGCTCATGCTTTTGAGCAGGCTCTGTGCGACAGAAATGAGGGGCTGGGGATCCCCAGCACTGGTCAGCTTTTAAGCTTCACGCTTTGGCAAGATTCAGAGCGATCTTGAGGCATGACATAGCTGTCATGGCCCGCATTCCCTGAATGCATGCCTTGTACCGCTCAGCGATGACATGTGTGGACTATCTTACTTGTTTGTTTTTTCCCGCACACTACTTAATTTCATAGGTCCTAGCCTGTAACACCATGCTATATCAAATGGGGTATAGCTTAATATTACAAGCGCGACTTTTATGCATTTTACCTTTAATGCAGTTTACCAGCCATTGCAGAGATTGCACCCTATGACTGAGCTGTGCACTACAACACAAGGTGAACATCAGCCCAATGTCCAACAATTTAGTAATCATTATAGCAATTTTTCTGCAGTACATTATTACTTGCCATGTTTAGCAGAGGTGTTTCTTGCTGCTGCTTTAGAAGTGGTGGCTCTCAACGCAAATTCACTCATACTGGTTGAGCAAGAGATGCAGTTATATCACTGCAATAACAAAAAACAAAAAACAAGCTTTCAGCATGGCAAAGGCATGTGAGACTGCTTATTTATTTTGAAAAGCCACTACAAGCATAGGTGGGTGCACAGGGGGAGGGGCAGGCAGGGGGGAGAGGGGGCCAGCCCCATACATTGACACATACGGAAGGAGGAGGGGGCGACAGGGTGATGCAAAGTCAGCCCTATACATTGACGTGATTGGGAGGGGGGCACTGCAACAAACCCCCCCAAAGAGGGAACCCTGCGCACGCTTATAACTACAGGGGATGCCTGAACCCGTACCAATCGGCATTCTAATTCAACCATTGCAACGCAACACATTCACCATACAAAATGTGCTAAGAAGGTTGGCATGCCTACTAGGCTGTACATGCTCATGGGCACACCATGTCAGAGCCTGCAACTGCTGCAGATGTCGCCCCACAGAGCAAGGCCGGCTGCTCAGGCATTCACCACAGACGTTGATGCAGCTGAACAATGAAACGCAAATAGTGGAAGTGCCTAGATGCCAGTACACGCTGTGACATCCATGTCTGTTCATTGAAGGTGTTGCATTGTGGTATAGCAAGAAGGTCTTAGCACATTTGGTAAAGAATTAGTCCTGTCCAACGTGGAAAACAGTTCTACAGAGCACTTAAATATGTTTAAAGCAATGTGTGGTGAGGAAATATAATAGGTTGTGCTGCTAACATCATGAATATGACAGGTACTGGCTCATTGATGATGGCAATTAAATAGTAATTCTACCACAAAAATACTCGTACCTTTACTGTACAGCACAAAACTGCACCTTTCTTCCACCAGCATCAATGCATCATGTTTACACCACTCAAGCTATCGCATTTCAATCTGTGAATACTCTGCAACCTGTTGTTTCATGACGGTTGATAATGTGGTTCCTATAAAATTTTTATGATGCATGCAAACATACTACTATTCAAAAATGCCAACAAATGTCAAACCTTCGTTGACTAGAAGAGTAGACGTAGCACAGATATTTTTCAAGTTACGCTGAGTACAGATTGTTCATGATGTATACTACGGGTTCTCTCAAGCACGTTGGTCTCAGGGAGCCCTGCCAAGCACCAAGGAACTCCCCCTTCCCCCATTCACATTTCATGCAATCATTTTCTGTCTGTTCATGCCACATTCACGTGCAAGAAATTCAAAAACAGATATATATAAACTTGTTCTTTGAAATGAGGCTGAACTCGTTTTTCTTGTGCCAACAAAGCTATGAGAGGCTCAGTCACACTCATGGTAAGCCGCATGTCAGCTGCAGTGATTCAGTCGATTCCTCCACGTACTTCTCAGATTGGCTAAAGTTGAGAATGCCTTCTTACAAGAATATGTTGTTGCTAACGGCAGCAGCATGTCCACGGCCTATTTTTTATTTATTATTATTCTCAATACTCAGAAATCTTATATGAAATGAGATGTGACCACAAAATGGCAGCAGCATGTTCACAGCCTATTTTTTTATTTATCATTATTCTAAATACTCGAAAATCTTATATGATATGAGATGCGACCACGATTTTGTGTGAACCCAGAAAATGTATTTTAGATGTATGGAAGGCTTGATCGCAAAAACACGTAAACACACAAGCACAAATACAAAACTTGTTGTAATAGACACAAGCATACTTTACGAGGTTACTGCCACTGGTAGAGGTGTGCTCCTTTCAAAAGATTGGCAATTCTCAGCTTTGAAAATGCCATTTCGAAAATAGGAGTTTATTGAATAAATCTGAATAGGCCAAAACTTTACCGGCGGGGGTTTGACGGCGGATTTTTTTTATTATTATTAAGAAAACGCGGAGCTCTATTCATAAGCGTGCGCAGGGTTCCCCTTCAGAGGGGGGGGGGGGGGGCAAAGGTTCGGCACGGCGCCCCCTCACTATTCGCAACTTTCACGGCCTATAGGTGGCGCGACTGTACATCCAACATGGCAGTCGTTGAGATTATCGGCCCGCTGCGGACGATTTAGGAACGTACATGTTTGGCGAAGAGTTCAGTTCGTTGCGCTTCGGCTGCACTCCGATTTATGTTTTAGTGAAAGCATGGTTGCGGTGACATATTATAATAAGTAAACAAATGTCTGGTACGTGATTGGAACCTCATTAGGAAGATAAATATGCACATAATTGTAAATAAAGCAAACACACTAGTCGCGTTGCTTGCGGCGCTTAATCCCGCGTTGCAACCCCCGCTGTGTTGTTAGCACGATATGGTAGTAGGAGACTCAGTAAAGATGCCTCAGTAATATCAGAGACATTCTCGGAGACATGCTTTATCTCATTTTTGCTTGCATTGCATTCTGCCGTGTAGCTAGCTCAGCTCCCTTCAAAGCACAAAGTAATGTAAGTAAACGAAAAAAAAAAATGTGTTGCCCTTCGAGACCGAAGCACAAGAACCACTTGAGGCATGTGCGATTATCGGAAATACGATTTTATTGCGCTTTCTTGGTAAAAAAGAGAAAAAAAAACCAGCGGAATGCCACAATGGGTCGACAAGCAGCGAATGAAACCAGCGCGAGACGCAATTTTCACGTTTAAGAAGGGACGTTTCTGTTATCATCCTACGCTTTCGGTGTTTATGAGAAGTGCAATAAGTAACATCGTACGGGACAGGGACGAAAACAGCGCCATCAGCAAGTAATACAGAACAAAAAGAGCTGGAGATGTGAAGGTCACGGAGGCACTTCACAGCCACTTCAGACGTGGAATGGTGCAATGGACGCTTTGAAAGCGGACTTTTCATTATATTCTAGAGGCGGAACGCATTCCTTATCAGTTCTGGTACTGTCTGCACAGCGACTGTGTCGAGCGGAGGAACGAAGCGCGAGAAAGTTGATATGAGGTAGTAGTAGTAGATATATACTCGGACACAAAATGGGATTCTGCGTACATTCATGGGCCTTAGTTATTTGCTTGCGAAGCTTCACCCGCTTAACCACTCACGGCTTTTCGAGGTGCTAATCTGAAGGGGAAGATTTTGCTTTGCCTCCCGCTGTACGCTGTGAGCACCGAGGCCCGCAGTAAAATCAGTTGCCTTTTTCTTTTATTTTCCGTTCACAGTGAGGAACCGAAAGTGTCACGTATCGAGACCGTGCACACCGTCGCAAAACGACCCCAAACGAGACAAAACAAGTGGCAACATTCGCCGACTCAAGCGGGTCCAACATTTCAATAATCTCAACAGAGCTTCCGGCGGCCACCGCTCGGCGGCGCCACGGTACCTGGAAGTTGCGAATCATGTCAATGTACGGGGCTAGTTTTGCGCCCCCTCCCCCCCCCCCCCCCCCCCCCCCCCCCCCCCCACCGTGCTCACGCCTATGGCTATATTACAATCGCCGCTGACACGGCTCAAGGCACCAACAAGCTCAGCATGTTAGCTAGCGCTAGCACTTACTCAATTAGTCTACACAAGCAAATCACTCGTCTCAGCAAGTTGACATGTCAAATAACGCCCACACCAACAAGCTGCTGCAACTTCAGCACAATGTACTAGAATAACAGTAAAAGCTGCCGCGTGGTGAGAGAAACACGGAGCTGCGACAGGAACATTTCCAGAAAATGTATACTCTATTCGAAGGAACGTTACAACATGGCAATTTCAGTACAAGTGATAGTTGGGCAAGTTGGTGTGGGTTCATGGTTAAAAACGGCGCAAGAACACGAGACACAAACTAACAATGCGGGCGTTTTTAGCCGTGGCAATTTCAAGAGATCTTTACATAAAAACATTAAAAGTTACAGTGAGAAAAAGCAAACACGCAAATAAAACGAAATCCCGGTGCATCGCTTCAAAATCGCGGAGTATCCCGCCAAAAACTAAGCGGCGTGACGAGGACGCAGGAAAGTTTAGCGGCGACTACCCACGCGAGTGAGAAGACGAAGAAAGCCTGCCGATTCACGGAAACATCCTCCACAAATACAACAGCCGACTTGGACAAGTGAACATTGCAGCGGAGAAATACAATTTCAAATACTCACCGCGATGCAACTACGCCGTCATCGACACAAAAAAACAACAAAGAGTTCTCAATACAAGCGGCAGCGCCGCAGCGGTGACAGCAGCAAGACTGAGCAAGACAATAGTCAGCTCGCGCATGCGCGCGCTGCACTCCGGAGTTTTGTCAGCCGACCGCTGCAGAAATTACAGCGCTGCAAGCTACTCAAGCACGGCCGCTGGATCCAGCAACCGTGGCTCTCGTATGTCACCTTTGTTGGTGGTAAACGTTTCATACTGAAGTGCACTAGAGAGTTCCTGTGTGCCTGAGTGGTGGTACGGAGACTCGTACGTTTAGGCATCATGTGGTCGCATTTTCCCAGTGACCCAAGACTGGTGATCGAATATGACTCCGCATGGTGAACGGGCTTTAGGCCGTGCTAGCCATCGTTGGGATAAAAGAGAATTGAAATGTTTTTTTTTATTTAACATAGCGGTTTTATCTCAGAAGAAACGCTGCTGCACCTTTTTTTTTTTCTTTTTCTCCCGTGTACGCAAAAGCTTCCGTCTGAGTAAGTTGGTTCATAATGAAATAAATGGCACAGACTTGCACGCACCACGCGGAAAGAGATGCACAGTTTTGTTTCACACACTTTCACTATTTATATATGAGGAGGCTTTTTTTTTTAAGTGTGCCAGATCTAAAACTGAAACTAGCTCAAGGCTCTATTGACCCATACATACTTTAAACTTTCCTTTAAAAGCATTCCTAATAAATTAATAATAATAAGTAGTAATTTGTTATAACTGTTTTAGAGCAAAGTTGAAAGTATCTATGTGCCAACACAGCCTCATTTAGCTAGTTTCGGTTTGCATTTGGCCCATTTTGGAAAAAAAGCTCCTCACACACACACACACACATTATATATATATATATATATATATATATATATATATATATATATATTATATATATATATATATATATATATATATATATCTGGCCCCGTGTACTGAAGAAAAAATTTTGCTTACCTTGGGCACGCTGGCGCAACCATGATCCTTTGCAAACAAATAAACATCGAGCATGAGAAGATCTTGAAGACGTACGTAGAAAACAAAAATGATGATTGCCACAGGTCGATCGCTGCTGATTCACCACAAACAGTAACTGTTGACACAACCTTATTGTTGTTTGTCCCACAAAGTTCGACTAAATGAAAGTGTGCATAAACGTGATTAGACAAGTCACGGGAATTCAAAAATCTTGAAGTGACCTAAAACCTTTGTAAACGCATAACTTTTGTCTTGCATTTCACATCGATCATCATCGCAGATTGCTAGGCAACTTGTTCACTTTAGTTACTTAATTGCGGACTGATTGTTGTCGAGGTGTGCCCCATCGTTATTGTTAGCACTGCCGCATTACATCACTGCGGCATGAATAAGGGGAAAGACCGCAAATTCATCATGACCAGTAGGGACTCGAAAACATTTCGTTTTTATGTCGTCCAACTTCCATGAGCGAAGGTTCTGCGACAGCACTGAAACTTTCTGAACATCTAGAAATAATGAGCAGATTGGATAGTTATATAGTGGTTTTCTTCGTGCATAGCTGCGGCCGACCACTACTGGCATGTTCTCACTGTCAAATGCAAAGCTTTCTGCTACGATGACATTGCCATCTTTGAGCAGACAGCAACTGTTGGCAATATCTGCTTTCAGAAACGTACCATTCACACGTGCCACGCAGTACTGCGGTCCACAACAGTTTTCGGGCAGGCAAACTCCCCTATGCTCTGAGCGCAAGCGCTGATTTTCCTGTGGGGTGTCAGGACACGAGGCATTGTCGTCTGCAGCTTGTCTTGCTTCGTACAGGCGCCTGTGCAGCTGCTGCAACTGCAGCCTACCCGGGCGAACAAGAGCCTTCAACTTTCCCATAAAGCTCTCTGCTGCAAATGCACTGAAAGCGTCTAGAGGGCCAAACAAACGGACGTCATCAGCCAGGTGCACAAGGCCGTGTACGTTGTACGTGACATTCTCAATGCCGTAGATGTCGATGGAAGTATGAACAAAAAATGTCAGCAGCCTTCGTGCATAGTCATTTAGTTCGGAGCACAGCTGTGGATGCGCGAGAATGGTGATGGCAACATGAAGCACCAAAAAGTGTTCGTACCCTTTTCTGTCTAGGTAGCCTTGCAGAAGTGCCGGACCACTATAGAGAAGAAACTGGCGGTACTCGGTCGCCTTCCAAGCGCCAAGATCTTGGAGTGACTGTGGTCTGCGTGCGAACTCGCGGCACACGTACGAGCCAACTGATGTTAGCTTTGTTGAAAGTTCCGATATTTGGTCATGGCGAAGCCTGAAGGTCGACCGCCTTTCGCCTTTCCATAGCTGAATTAGTTTCTTTTGTACTCCTAAGCAGACCAAGTGCATGTATTCGTACGGAAATCCTGATACGAGGCCAAAAGGCAGGGCTGATAATGGCGTGTTGCTGACGTGGTGCTCTGGACATGACTTCTCAGCGAAGTCCAAGTCCGAACGGAGGGGAGCATTTGTTTCTGGAAACACTACTTTGCCTCTGCAATAATGGCCTTTCTGTTTGCATTTGGTGCAGCCGTAGTAACCGCCATGATACTTTGTACCCAAGAGAAATGCCCTCGCAGGAGCATCACAAATGAAAGCTTTGCAGGAGACATCATAATGGCTACCTTGCACAGTGATGCCCCTTTGTAAAAGCAAGCTGAGCTCCTCTACGAACTCGGATAAGAAATCGTCCACCGAATGCGGCTTTCCTTTGCCTTGATAACAACCAATTACGAACATTAATTGAGGACTGAGCTCCTCACATCTTCCAATAATCGGCCAAAATTGGTCAACGGTGCTGTTTCCCAATCTTACACCGTCTATGTAGAAAAATAAATGCAGTGTTGTCGACTGAACTGCTTCATTTGAGTTTAGGATCACACGCTCCAAATGTTTCTCCAAAGAAAAATGCGCATATTCCCCAGGAGGAACGGATCGCGTCGAAGTGAATCTGGGAGTGCCCAACAACGTCCTGGCATCGATTGGCAGATCCGTGTCGAATGTGCTGTTAAGTTTTCGTAGAAGCTGAGAAACTGCGACGTGAGGAATGCGGTGAGTTGTGACCCATGCTTCAAGCCATGCTTGAAACTCCACGCAGTTACGCCCAATATGAGCTCCTGCTTGGCTTTCTGCGTAGGACGTGTCATCGGACAAAGAACTGGAATTTTCTATCTCAGCTCTCAGCGGAGAGTTGTTTCGGTCCGTATTTTCTCTTGAGCAAATATTGCTTATCCTATGCGCGTTTGTATGTTCACTGGTCAAGACAAACAAGTTTACATTATCCAGTTGATTATGCTCATTTGGTAATTCGGCGATAGCAGTACGTCTTCCACTTTCGTCATCAGTGCAGGCGAAGTCACTTTCGCAGCAACTGTCCTCCGACTGCTCATATGTGCACAATCTCTTAACTTCAACATACCTTGAGACATCCTGGGTGGTATCGTCGGCATCGATACCTGCAGAAGTTGACAACATTTCATTGACTCTCCGGCGCTTCTGGCGGTCTGAAAGGTCAGCATAACACTTTTTCTTTCTAGCTGTCTTCATGATACATCAACGCAAGAGCGTCACTGACAGAAGTGCTCTTCTGTGCGCGCCAACTACTGGGGGCTGCCTTTTCGCGCGCTTTTTTCGCCAGAAGTAAAAAAAAAAAGGAGGTATCTCCCGCCAAAATTTCCCGCCACAATTTGACAACGATCGCGCAAGAACAACGGTCTTACAAAATCCAACTTCAAGCGGGATTTTAGATTCACCTTATGTTCTTACTTAAGGTGGCTTCTTCTATCCGTATTGCAGACGGCTAAGGAAATACATTTGTGAACAACACAAATGATAAAGAAGAAGACGCTTGTAAAGGTTTTCAAAAGTCTGTCTTACAGCAGGATATTCCGTCTGGATAGAATTCGTCCTCAAGTTGACTTCTTCTATTTAGCCTGGAGTCAGTTTAGACGATATATCCCCTAATAAGACGGATTTTATCTCTTTTGTGCTACCTGGGATCCCTCTGTCAAGCGGCAGTAGTTATATCGGTCAGACTGGTAGGTGCACAAATGTTAGATTACGGGAGCACCAGAGGAAATGCGAAAAGAATGACCGATTATCAAACTTGGTAGCTCATTGCACACAGCATCAATGCAAGCCACTGTTGAACCGGACGGAAGTGATAGATAGGCACAGTAACATTAACAAAAGACTTATCCTAGAGACGTACCACATTAACAAATATAGGGAGCAGTGTATCATCCAGCCTTCTATCACCTTAAAGGGACACTAAAGGCAAATATTAAGTCGACGTTGATTGTTGAAATAGCGGTCCAGAATCCTCGCAGTGCTACTTTTATGCCAAGGAAGTGCTTATTTTGAAATAAAATCACGTTTTAGTGGTCTGCATCGCGTTAGCGCACTTCAAACCACTCGCCTGAAATCAGTCTTTCACACGTCACTGCTGCCGTGGCCAACGCTGCCCACCTTTACTGCGCGGTGGCGTGCACTGGCGGTGCGCACCATTCGGGCATCCGGCAACATCACATGCATGCGGCATTTTGTCGAATTTTCTGTCAGAGCGACTTTCACGAGCTCGCAAAACACACGCGGCAGTATGCGATACCGAAACTACCACTGAGACGTGACCGCGTGAGCGAAGCAGGGCACTAGGCGAAGCGCAGTTCGGCGAAAACGGAACCTTTGAACCACGCGCGCCGTTCCCCATGGCAACGCCAAAGAGGTTCTTTTTTCCATGGATCAAACAGAAAGGAACACAGCATTTTAATATGTTTCTTGATGCACGGAAGGTTCTTTTTTTATTGCTGCTAGTTTTATTACTAGTGATTAATTGTAGGCAGGCTCTCATACGTCATTGGGATCATTCTGAAAATGTGCCACTCGTGGCACTCATCGTGTGATACATTTAGCTTAATTTCTCGGTAAGTAGGGCACTGCTGTTGATAATACTGCCGTTTTAGACGTTGTCATACATTGAGCTTTCACGCTCACATAAATTGTTATTTGCCTTTAGTGTCCCTTTAAGTGATAATGAAGTTCAATTCCTGAAAGCCACGCACAGACGGTAAACAGATTGAGGTTCTTCTTGTTTTTCCTTTCTTTTGCTCATCAGCAATTTTTCTTGCGCATGTGTCGTGTGCAATAACCCTCGGATGAGAGTCAGCGCTGTCCGCGTGTGCTTCTTCAAGTGTTTCGTCCCGTATTCCACGCTGTGCAATTCCATACATTATGCATGCTTTACAACACATTTTTCTTTTTCTTGCCTATTTATCTTTGTTCTTGTCTGCACAATCCTTTCAACTCTCAAGGACTTAAAAAAACCACTTTTGCTCCACGCCTTTCATTAATCATTTTGAGGTCATGAGATTTTATGCACATAACGTATCGCAGTTACCTTCGTTTTATGTTCACCATCCTCTGTACTGCTTTTTTTTACGTTACCTAAACTTGAAACTTTTTCAGCCACGAGCATTACAAGTGACAGTGTTCCCACTGCCCTTAAGCTTCGTGACTTGCCACTACAGTCTACATTAGATCCTAAAGCGACTAGACTTTCTGAGGGCTTGGTTGTTATTGAGCGGAAATTGTTCTTTTTAATGCTTTTAAATGCACTGAATCGCATGGGAGAAAACTTGTTTTCCTCCTCTTTTTACGCTCCCAACTGTTAGCTGCTCTGCGCATAAACTCGATGTCTGAAAATTGGAGGCTATCTTCATCTGGCATTTCAACCGTAAACTCCAGCCCTTGGTGTGTACGTGTGAACATTTAGACATTTTCTGTTTTAGTCTTTTCTACAAAACAGTGATAAAAAAAATAAAAATTAACATAGGGAAACATTTAACTTCTCCAAGCTATGTAGCTCATGCAGCTGCAGAAAAGAAAATGATGAAGAAAAACCTGTCAGAAAGCAAGCAGTCAGCGTGTAGCTGCCTAGGCCACATTTTTGGTTTGAGCTAAATTTTAAGAGGTGGATCGGCTTTTTGTAAAGAGAGTTTGGGCATATCGTGGTTTTACGAGGCACATCGACCAAACAGCACCTAAACAGTAGCTTATGCTTCAAAGTGAGCACAGACATCGGTTTCATCAAAACGAAGTGCACGCTACGGTGTGCTGATGTGCATATCACAAAGAGCATTCATTGACTCATTCTTGCTGGGACGAGGAACACTTGACTATAGCTTGCCAAGTCATAGGAGTACATATGTAAAGTTTATTACACTGCTATACTCGCGGACAACTTTTCTTGGCACTGAAGGGAAAGCTACGGGGGCGGAGCTTCTGCACATGTACTCCTACGCGAGGTAGTCCGGTTTGGCGCGCGTCTCATACCGCTGTGGAAAGCGATGGCTGCGCGCAATCAGCGTTGCATACCGACGGAGACGCCGTATAGCGTTGTAGGTACACGTAAAAGGCGGGAATTCCTCACGAGTACAAAAACGCAAAGTGACAACGTATAAAGTGAAATAAATACAAATACATCGCTAGTGTGTACTGCTTCCTGTCTCAAGGAGCTACATGTAGAAAATTAAGGAGTAGTTTTTATATCTCACGTAGAAAATACGGACGCAATAGTGGAACTACATTCATTGGCGGTAGGATACACGCGATTTGGTGCTGTAGCCTTCGCTCCAATGCCAAGAAAAGTTGTCGCCGAATATATAAAAAAGCCTACAATGCAACCCCGAGTAACAAGACAAACACCACCACCACAGCTGCTCATGTAATACATTTACGTACAAGCTGTACCGTGTGGCTGCTCACTAAGAGTAACTGGAGAACATTTGTCAGTGCTTGTCTGGTACATTAAAATCGCCAACTATCATAAATCGTGCATCTTTCTGTTCTCTAACCCAAGCAAAGTGTCTTGAAAATTACCCGCTGAGGTAGCCTGGCACATGAGGCATCGCGCAGCTAAGCTCGAGGGTGCGGGTTCAATTCCCGGCCACAGTGGTCGCATGTCGATAGGGTGCATGTTACAGGTTAAGTGCACTTAAAGAATCCCAGATGGTCAAAATGAATCGTGAGTGTCCCCTGTGATATGACTCATATCGTATCGTGGTTTTGGCAAGTCACACTTCAGTGACCATTACTGTGCTATAAAATTTTCAATATCTATTATCACCGTTCTTGGGTTTCACCTGTGGCACATGCCCGCACACGAAAGGTGTCGGTGGCTACGTGCCACACGCGATGGGGGAAAGGGTTTCATAACGTATGTGACAGGCATGTCATGTTATTCATGTCGTGATCTATCACATTCATCAGGCACTTATGTCCTTCTATGCCAATTTTCGTATCTACTTTAGGCACATGACCACAACAGGAAGTAGGCTGCTAGATATACGGACACATGGAAATGGCTAAAAGTAAGTGCCTTTGGTTCGCGAAGAAATGCTTCACATTTAATAAAGAACACAAACGAGTATTTGAAATGTGTCAACAATGTTATCTACAAGATCCCTTTCACGTGCAGAAAATCGTACATAGGGTAAACAGGCCGATGTATTAATATTAGGCGAAGAGCTTGTGTTGGGGCTAGTTTGAATACCTTACTTATACTTAAAAAGCAGCGCTGCAAAGAAACAGACACAGGACAAAACTACACAGACTAAGCATTGAATCTGTGTGATTTCGCCCGTGTCCATTTCTACTTTGCCAGCACTGCTTTTGACATACAAGTAGGTGAAGAGGGCGTAAATATGCGACAGAGATGCTTCAGTCACCGGGACACTTGGCATTGGACCGCACACAGTGCAGCTGCAAGCCTATCTTCAACAAAACAAAGGCTTTGAATCAATGCAAGTCTTTTTGAGAATGCCCTCTGCAAATGAAATGAGGAGATGCTGGAAATACCGAGCACTGAGCAGCCTTTCAGTTTGAAGGTTGAGCGCTACTAAGATACAGTGCGGGCAACACTTGCCAAGAGTGTTCTTTAGGCACAACGGGGCAACAGCTCCTTTAAAGCATGGAGTGGGCGGGCTTGAAAAGCGAAAGTGGTTTGCTAGCGTGCGTCTCAAAGCACCAGCAGGCACCAACACCTTTGAAATGAAGCCACATATCTAAAAATCTGATCCGGCCATTGACTAGGACTTCGTGCACAAGGTCAAGTAAGCCCATTAACCTTTGAGCATAACCAACACCTTTTTGCTTTCACGTTTAAAACCTGCGGATCACAAATGAAAACATCGGTATGATGTGAAAGTCAATACACACTACAGGCTATTTTATCTCAGCAGAATGATTGACCCAGCAGCAAGCTAGCAAGCAAGCAATGTGTCTGCGGCATAAAGCCCAGGCACTACCCCTCTTGCACAGTGTGCAAGAGGGGTAGTGTACCAGACTTCTCTAAGATGTAGAAAAGTGTACACTGGCCAAACTGGGACATGCATCAATGATAGGTTCAAGGACCATGCAAACATAAAAAATGTGCGTGAAGGTTTCGTTTTCTGGCTCACCACTGTGTAACTTGTAAGGACTGCTCACCAACTTTGAAAACACTTGTCATTGAAAGAGTAGTCACACGAATTTTAGAAATTTTTCATTGGTGCTCTAAACACAAAAACACTGGTGTCGAGAACCCTAGAGTATATATAGTGGTGCCTCGAAATGCATTGAGTATAGTTTTAATAGCGCTGCCTTAAAAAATCACTCTGTTTCGATATCGAGGGGGCGGTTTCACAGTGACATGTTAACACAGTCTGGCGTAGGTCTAGGTCATGTGGGGACAGCAACTCGCGATGTACAATACTCGAAGACAGCTTATCTTGGCAGTCAAGCAAAGGCTACCGAGGCGAGGCTACCGCATATTCATGGTACTCCGCTAGTATTACGCAGCTTGCAGTCGATTTCAATCTGCTTTTTTTTTTCATTATGTCACAATGCAAGCACCCTCATCCTAGCGGAAAACTTGCAAAATGCGTCTTGATCTCTGAGGCTTTCATTCTGGCGATAGTGGCCGTTCCAGCCCCTACCAAAAAACAGAGGGCAGCACAGGAAAATGAAGGCAAATTCCAGTTTATGTTTTGCTTGCTCACAGCGTTAGTGCCTTTACAAAAACATATACATGAAAAATGTGAATCGAAGAGACATTTCAATTGCTCAGTGTATATTTCAGTGTAATGTTTTGGGTATATTTTTTTCTGAGAAATAGTTTGCGATGCACAAGGGTGTGCAGAATAAGTAGTGCTTCCAAGAAATCAAAAAAAGAAGGAATTTTTGTAAAGTGAGCAATAATATTACCTATGACTCTTTTAGTCTCATAATAAATAAAACAGCATTCTAATAAAATGCTCTGTTGGGCGTGTTGGTTCATTCTGTAATAGATTGAGTGCAAATGGACGGGACACAAGAAGACAAGACGACTACACGAGCGCTCGTGTAGTCGTCTTGTCTTCTTGTCTCCCGTCCATTTGCGCTCATCTATTACAAAACAGTATTCGTTGGCGCAAGGCTAATGGGAGAATTATCAATAAAGTTATGTACTATTTCCTGGCGTGCTAGCAGTCATGCGTTTAGATTCGGTAGCATACACAGCACTGCCAAGAAAAGTTGTCCCCGAGTATAGCAGCAGCTACAGTCTATCGTCTGCCATCAGTCTCACGTAAGCAATGATGAGTGAATTTGTTTATCAACTCTGAGAGCGATTTTGGCCACATGCAGGATGCAGAGTTCGCAAACACAGCAAACTGAGTTGACTTGTCATCCTAACGCCTATCGTGGTGACATTAAAGGGCCCTAAACAGCCTCTGAAAACACAAAAAAAACAAGTGCATTATTCTCTCTTGGCGTTTCTCATCTTTTTGGCACACTTCGTGACGCCAGAATGGCGATTCACGTGACATCATTAGGGTACATACTCTCAACTGGTCTATATACGAGAAATATCAGTTGTGAATTGTCTCCTACCCTGCTTTGCCATGCAGTAGCCCACACATGCTTCCTTTGTCTTGCATGATTATCGTGTGTGATCAACTGACTTCACTTACTTTTCTACATTTCTGCCTGCACAAGTGAACATAACAGAGTGTAGCCGACAAGCGTGAGATCCTTATAAGCTCAACGCCTAGTGCTGACGTTGTACGCATGCTTTATGAAGAAATATGTGGCGAGGAGATTGCGCCAGTAGGAAGGGCGAGATAGTGAAGGCAAGAAAGAAACCACTCCCTTTTCTCTGAACTCAGAGTGGTTTAGGAGCTCTTTAAATAAACTAAAATATTATAAAATACGTGTTTCCGGCCTCCAATGTTTAGTTTGGAGGGCCTTAATATTACATGCCAAGGGAATGAAAAATATCCCTTTTATGATGCCTGAAAATCATGTCAATACTCCTATAAGAAGAGAAAAACTTGTACCACATGAGAAATCATAGAATCTGAAGCATTCCTAATCATGGTCTCTGTCACATACACAAAAAGCTTGTTTATTTACACATGGGCAGGTGATGGCACCTCAATTAGACGGCGTATGAACAATAATACCGTATAAAATTCAGAAGTTCAGCACTCGTGCTTGTCCTCTTGTCTTTTATTTATTTTTTTTTTTGCTGCAGTATTTTTCCATTATGTACCAACACAGCGCCACTCTATGTCGTTTGTGTGTCTTCTCTTGTCTTCGTTTCATTGTGCTGCACATGCTCAGTATGTACCAACATGCCCAACTGAATCTAGAGGTGTTTCTTCATTGCGGATTTTGTTTGCCATATCACTTTTAAGCAGCTTTTTAAATGTGAGGCATTTCTTCGCGAACCTATGGCACTTTGAGCATTTTTATGTACATGTCTATCTGTCCGTCTGTCTGTCTAGCTAGCTAGCTAGCTGTCTAGCTAGCCACCTACGTCTGGGTGCTCTCATGATTGCCTCCTTAACTTGGTGTAGACCATAATTGGCATGGGAGGGTAAGAAGATTTGACAAATATGACTGTCGGGTCACAATAATGTGAAAATCCTGTCGTGTACGTCGTCAAACCCTTTCCTCCAGACACGTGTGGCACATACCCGTTTACCACGGGCAGCGGTGTACGGGTATGCGCCACAGGTGATTGACAGTTTATATATACCCAGGAACCGCGAGAACAGACATTAGTAATTTAAATGCGAGAACGTTAAGAAAAACTGACATCGGCAGTGTTGACCTGACGAATAGAAGCAATAAAATTAGGATCCCAGCAGGAATCGAACCTAAGCATTCTGTGTGGCAATCAGGTATTCTACCACAGAGCCACACCCCATGTTTATAAACTGGTTAAAAAAACAGCCTATGCAGGCGTAATGTCGGTGCAACGTCAATTGTGGTTGTGGTGCTGGATGTATAATTTTACAAGAAAGCAATAAACACTACATATGTACTCCTACGATAGAGGTGTCACATCAGAAAGCGGCTTCTAATGTTGGCTCCGCTTTTATAGCAGTCTAATAAACATTACATTTGTATTCCTATGATTCAGCAAGCTATATTGAAGCATTGCTCGACCCCGGAGAAATACATTACCAAAGTTGCGTATGATATTCGCATGACTGCACCATAAACTGCACTTACTTTCGATAATACTGATGTATGTACTCTAACGCAAGGGCTACTTCGCACCATAAGTTACCCTTTAAATGCCAGTGTTGTCGACGTGCCTGGTAAGCCCACAATGTGCACACAGCTACTACACTTACAAAAACACGTCGATCCACCTCGTAACGCTTGGCTCAAAGCCATAAAGTTCAGCATAGAAGTACTCACTGACTGCTTCGCATGAAACCGATTCCCACAACGCGTGGGATCTGCCGAATTTTGTTGCTTACTGTCTGTGAAACAGATCATGTTGCCTACACCATGTGCTACTTCTCAGATTTCACTCAGACTTCTTGCAAACCATAGTGAAAGGGCAGTGGCTCATGCCAACTAACTTCACACCAGCTGGTTGCCACAAACGCAGCATTTTGATACCATAGTCAAGAGTCCGACGGAATCCCGTCTGGTCGGGGACAAACATGGTGCGATATAACAAAAAACGCCAACCAAGGTAAAATACACAAAAATTAAAAAGACTACGTTTCGGTTCCCCACACTGGAGCCTTGTTCACAATGACAGAAAACGGCGTAGTGCGCTCTTCTTATGCACGTGTCATCATGTGTTGCAGACATCGCACATACACGGGGGGGAATGTCCCGATATTCCTGTTGAGTGTATGCGCAGTAGTCTGAATGGCCAAAGATTCCATGTGCAATCGCGGAAACAACTTTCTTTCCGTGGCAATGATGCAAGCGTTATCCCAGTTGATATCGTGTCCAGTAGACGCAACATGCTCGGCGAGGGCATTAGAAGCCGCTTTCTTGTTCTTTACGTCAATAAAACGTTCCCGCAGCCTTCTTTTGTAGTTATCTGTTTCGCCAATATATACATATTCACAGTCTTCGCAAAGAATTTTATACACTACACCGGGAAAGTCATCGCCGAGCATGTTGCGTCTACTGGACACGATATCAACTGGGATAACGCTTGCATCATTACCACGGAAAGAAAGTTGTTTCCGCGATTGCACATAGAATCTTTGGCCATTCAGACTACTGCGCATACACTCAACAGAAATATCGGGACATTCCCCCCCCCCGTGTATGCATGGTGTCTGCAACACGTGATGACACGAGCATAAGAAGAGCGCACTACGCCGTTTTCTGTCATTGTGAACAAGGCTCCCGTGTGGGGAGCCGAAACGTTGTCTTTTTAATATTTGTGTACTTTACCTTGGTCGGCGTTTTTTGTTATATTGCACAGTTTTGATACCATGGTTACACAGGCACGATAACCTCAGTTACGACAAACCTCAGTTCCCTTAAACCGTAGTTACATCCAGTTAGACGGAAAGCCTAATCGCAGTTATCCCACTAAATGTGGCCACTAAGAAACAAGATCGAACAATTCACTTAAGGAAACTGACTAACAAAACAGTGGCACCCATGTCAGCAGTCGAAGGCAGCGTGGCTGCAACGGAGGCTGAAAAGACTTCCTGAAAGTGATTCAACTGGCCTTTCTCAACAACAGAAATGCTTACATGTGAAACAGTCCGTCAAACCAAACCTAACATGATACCAAACGTATCAAGCAGCGGATTGTCTTGGCTTTCGCATCGACCTCAAGGTGTCTTCGCCTGTGGTCAGAGACCAACCTTTTCTCTTTCATGAACAGTCTGCTTTGGTCAATACATGTTCTCTTCAGAGGTTGCACGTTTCTCTGCTATTTCAACTTGCTTTACGCCCACCACTGCACACGCTTTTCTCCTTCCTGCACAGTATGAATGGTATTTTAATTCCACTTACATGCAAGAAAACATATGTGGGGCAAACAGGCAGCAACTTAAGTGAACAGCTATGTGAGCACCACAATAATGCGCACAATGCCGTGCAGGGCCATCGTGGCATCTGCTGTTGCGATTGTGGGTCTTTCCTCTTCCGTGATCAGTGTTGCACTTTGGCCCAGCCATAGGTACTAATTGCAATATAACCGAGGCTGAAACATTCTGTAATCACACTTCCATAGTGCGAGCGTGATTAGCTGGGTGGAATTTAGGGCACTAGTAGGCACATGCTTGTTTCTATATGATTGTGGTGCCTCACGAATGTGGTGCTGCATGATAAAAATTGTAAATACAGGATAAGCTCTCATTACAACAAACAGGCATACAACAGACTTTCAGATATGACTGACTGTATACTACAACCTCAGTTTGGTCAGCCTACTTCATGCAAATTAATTCGCTCTTAAAAAACCACGTTAGGATGAACTATCAACTACAGCGAACAAAATTAGATATTTTTTTTTTGCCTTTAGGTTGTAAAACATACTTTTGCTGCAGCGACAGGGGCTGTCGATAAACTTGACCGTGCCAATATCTGCTCGCTTTGTCCTTTGACGGTCATTTTTTTGCCAAATGTGAAACCACAGTCACATTTTCTTTTATTGCAGATTTACAATCTTCACAGTCCGACTTCTTTTGAAATAAACTAGCCTTAGTTTTGAAAATGACCACAAAGTGAGAAAAAATATTTTTCATTGGTACAGATGCAATGTTTATTCACAAACATGTTCCACGGGCTTCGAAAAATGTGTGCACCAGATTACTGTCACCCATGGCCTAGTCAGAATCGTCATGCCCTGCACAGTTCTGAGAAGATGCTCCTCGGTCAGATTTCAATTTTGAACTGGTTAGCCAATTCTGGTCTCTACGGCTAACATCTAATGAAAATTATTGCAATTTGGCTGTAGCCTGAATCAAACAAATTAGTGCTTGACTTGTTTGCAGACGAGGAACCATTGTGCACATCCACACTGTAATCGCAGGGTATGTGAGCGTAAACAAGAAAGCGCTATGGTCATGCGCCTGTCAGAAAAACCAAAAGAGTCAGGAAATTCTGGTAACTATTCACCTTGTTGCTACAGGGAGGCAATCAATTTTGATGAATCTTAAAGAAAATGCACAAGCATGGCAGCACCGTCTGTATGCATACGAGCGTTTGGCTGTGAGCTGCTGAAATGACAACCCGATGAACCAGAATTCCGACAGATCCCTCACGCTCTGGAAGTTGACGTCATGCGAAGCAGTAGGCGAGTTGCAGCCTATGCCACTTTTTTTTATGCTTTGAGCAAAATGTTGAGAGGTGGACGACGTCCTTGTGCACTTTCAGTAGTTATCAGTATATTGGGGGCTTACCAGTCACGTCGACTACGCTGGCACCCATAGGGTGCCAGCGTAGTCAATTTTATGACAGATGTCAATTTTATCGAAACGAACTTCATGCTATGGCGCCGTGATGTGCTTATCATAAGAAGCAGTTGTTCACGTAGACCTCCGGGGTCGCGCAACAGTTGACTATAGCCTCTAGAGTCATAGGACTTCGCATGTAATGTTTATTCCATTGTTATGCAAACGGATAGCCAACACTGCAACCACGATTAATGCTGCCCCTAAACGACGCCAGTAAAGGGTTTTTTTCGATGCAGTTCTGAGCACTGGCATGGATCCATGGTAGAATACTTGACTGCCAGACAGAATGCCAGGGGTCGATTCCAGTTTGAAACATAATTTTTATTCTTTGTGTAGATATAATTTTTCGCTCACTGGTTTAGCTGCCCACGCCACCACCAGATTTCCTGCCATGCAGGTTCTTCAACACTATCACATTAAGATTTCCAGAATGTGTCACTGCCATTACTGGGTTGATGCAGACTGTGAATAGCTTGTGACTCATAACCACATTCTATGGGCTGTAGTATACGAGTGTGCATCACACATGACTGAGGGAAAGGGTTTCATGACGCATGCGACAAGCATATCACGCTATTCATGTCATGACCTGTTAATAGTGTTCGTCATACACTGTCCTCCCATGCAAATTTTGGTTTGTGTCAAGCATAGCTTGGCAAAAAAGTGGAGCTCACTCAGACTCACTCAAGAAATATATCTTGTGCTTAGGGCTCACTCAGACTCAAACTCGCCAAAATTTTTCGCAACCGCACTCGCTCCAGCTCAGACTTGCCAAAATGTTACTCGCCCGTACTCAGTCAGACTCATGGCTTGATCGGAGTATGAGCCAGTCTGAGTGAGTTCATAGATAGATACGATCAAAGTGCTTTTGGTTCGCTAAAAAATGATCTGCATTTGGAGATATCAGTTTTCGTGTGCACGACGAATAGAAACCACCCAACAGACAAAATGAAACTGGCCATTGTGCACTAGCACGGACATCCGAGCTATAGCCAACACACTGGCCTAACCAAGCCTACAAATGCAAACGAAAGGTCAACAGCACAAGAGAAAAAAGTCTTGTATCCTCACAAGATGACAGCACTTGCTGGGCTAAAAAAAAGAAAGAGTTAGAAAACTAACATGTTTTTCAAACCCACAACAGTGCTGTATATTTATGTCACTGATTCTGAAAGGGTTAAACCATGGCACGGTTAAATCACTGCTCGCAACTGGGCAACTTTTAGCCGAGCCTCTAGCCAAGCCAGTTTTCACGTGATGTGTTGTAGCTTAACGCCATTTTGGCATTGTTTTCCTGTGCTGGTCAGCTGCAGACCGCAACTGCTCAGACAGTGGCCTCCAGAAAATGAGCAAGTTTCACTGAGCAGAATGAAGATCCTTAACAGAGCTGTGTGACAAGGAAAGCAGGCGGATGTCGCAGGAATGATGGGACTGTCAAAGCAGGCCGAGAATTCAACTGCGAAGAGCAAAGGAATTGCTACAGGCAAGTCTCGCAGAAAATTCGTCCAATGCGCTTCAGGCTCCGTGACGCAGCATACCTAAAAGTTGATTCAGGACTTCTGATGTGGCTCCAAGATGTATAAGCTTACAACATTCCAATGAACGGAGAATTGTTGAGGAAGTAAGTGGAATAACTAGCTAAGGTCCCCAGACACAGTGGTGTCACAATCATCCAAAGATTGCTGTAACTTTGCGAGGCGAGGGATGGAGTGAAATTCTTGCAAACCTGAGGTGAATGCGACAACACCAGTGTGGATGCTGTGCCAGAGTGGAAAGCAAATTAGCTTCCGATGCTTCTTGTGAGGCACAAGGATAAAGGTGTGCTTATTGCCGATAAAAGTGGACTTCATTTTAGGTGAAACCTCGCACACTCCTTCAGGCAACCACTGTCACAGAAGTGCTCCAAGAAGGGTTCGACCAGGTTACTTTGTTGCCTTATGGACGGCACATGAAAAAAAACTGCTGTTTACTGGGAAGTACAAGCAGCCTCCCACCTAGCAGCACATAAATGGGACAGTTGACTGCACTGCCAACACAAAGGCATAGATAAACAAAAACCTTTTAAAGGGACACTAAAGAGCAAAACAATTTTTCTCGCATTAGTAAAGTAGTCTTCCACGATACCAAAAACACCACGCTTGCTGCGAGAAGACGCTTAATAAGCGAGAAAATGCGCAAAAATAAAATACAGGTGGCGACGCCACCTTGGAATTCCCGCACCATTTGCCGTGACGTCACATATTTTTGACGGTGCCTGCTTGGGCCTACGTAGTTCCTAATCGGTTAAATCGAAGTACATTGTCCTCTGAGGGGGCCAGAGACTTGACATTATGAGTTTGTGGAAATTTCGTCGAGCCAGTGGCGCCAAAATACGTTGAATGCTCTTTGAAACCTTTTACATCACGAATTACAAAGTTTGGTGCGAAATTTAAAAATGAAACTTTGAACTTGGTTTTCTCCTCTAATAATAAACCTATGGTGGTGAAATAAACTACACAAGAGTTCTCCGAGCACACTTTATTAATCTAAACCAATTCATTCTCTCTCTTTAGTGTCCCTTTAAACACCTGGCTGCTGTACTTTGGTAGGCAAAAGATGACGCAGAAGCTAGTGCTCTTCTTTTTGAACGGGTACTCAAGTCACAGGAATCTAGCCTATCTAGAAGCAATTAAACTGGCTTACTTTCCCCCAAATACGACATCAGTACTCCCGCCAAATGATCAAGCTATCGTGCCCTCTGTGAAAGCTACCTACCGCATACACCTTGTTGAGTGCCTGTAGCCAAACTCTTCGACATGCAAAGGAATCGGGAATTCAAAAGAATGTTTATCAAAGTGTTGGCAGGCATCTTGAAAAAGCTGAAAATAGGTGTTAAAGGACCCCTGACAGCAAAATTTTTGTTTGAGACTTTTTTACAGCAATTTGTAGCTTTGTGTCTGGTAATCCTGATATTCAATCAGAAATGCTACAACGTATCATATAATTAATCCTGGCATAGTTAATTGTGACCATTTTAGCGTCACTTTGAAATGGCTGCCTAAAATCGTAAGCAACTATAGATGGATACAACTTGAGAAGATAGGAGAAACTCCACCCAGACGACTGAAGCGCGGCAGCCGATCGCCTCTGCGACTAAAGAAACAGTCCTGCTCATGCACGCGCGGATGTTCTCCGAAGGCGGAGCCACTGGCCGTCCTGCTCATGACGTCAGTCCCGAGTGCGCCCACTGGTGCAGGCTTGTGTTCATCCGCCTTTGAGGAGGAAATGCCACTGACTTCTAAAGTTGTATCTGACTCTAGTGCCTGACCGTGGGGGAGCACCTAAGGTCACGTGTGCCCAAGCTGTGGTGACATTGAAAGTGCAGTTTTCAAATCGGCGCTTCGCACACGGTAAGGAATGACACAATGTGGTTGCTTTGGTATGAGTTATGCCTGTTAAGTGTGTGCCCCCTCACGAAAAAGAAAAGCATTCCTGGCCTAAGCAGCCATAACTGCCTTGAGAGCAGCCCGACAACAAAGCGAGAGGAGTGAGTAAAAAAGGCCCATGCCGGCTGCCAGTCATGGTATTGTGTACGCCCTGCAAATATCCTGTGGCATCGACTATACTCGCTTCACTAGTGGAACGTCACAAAGAGTGGCAATGTCGCGAGGCGCTGCCAAGTAATATGAGCACTCACGCTTACTCTAAAACCAAATTAAAATACCTTAAAGGCAATGTACACCACTAATAATTGGTCACAAGTGCCCATGTATACAGGACAATCAAACAACACAAACATGTCGAAGTTTCAGTTTTGATGTCAGGGGTTCTTTGATAAGAACTGCTTGAGAAGGCCGGTTTCAGGAAAGACAACAACCCTGACAGCGAGGAATTGTTCGACCTGAATGATGAGCCGTAGGACCAGTCAGTGTGGCTTTGATTCAAGGAGGCATTCAAGCAGAGAGCTTCCCTGACTTAGTCACAATTGACAATCATGTTGTCAACGCCGAGCAACAGACAGACAAGGAGGTGCGAGCCATGGCTGTAGATCGTGCTAAGCTTTCATTCAATGGCTATCAAGAAAATGAGCCACCTGCAGTACAGGTAACTTCAGCGCAAGTGATAGACCATAATAAAGAAGTGAAGGAGTAATTTCAGCAGCAGGAAGACGGCTGTCGCGTTTTCAGTGTTGCCACTGTGAAATACAGCGCAGCGACTGCATCTGCTCAGAAAGTGACCCGCAATCTCTTATCACCAAGTCCAGGACTTCAGGTCACTCACAGACCAATTATCTTTGGTCGTGTGTTGCCATTTGACGCTGAATCATTACAACCCGCACAGGTTATGATCCCATAGAATTTATTGTGCCCATGAAGGCGTGGGTACAAGCAGCAGCACACCACACGAACTTCTCCCACCAAACTTGGAAGTCACATGCATCACTTTGTGGACCTTTACTTTTTTTTTAAAGCACAAACTTTAGCCGTGTTCTGGTAAAACACAAATGTTCTTTGTGAATGAGGAACTGAGGGTCTTGGTTTCTGTTATTAAAGCCACATGAAGCTGACAGACAAAGCAAACATAAGCATTTGGGAAAATCGTGACTGGCAATTTTATATTTTATTCCTCACATTTGACACCAGTGAATTTTTGCAACAAACTGAAAAGAAGTGTTGTACTTATGAAGCAATGAAAAAAAAAAAAGTAAGTAAGCCCACCTTTCATAGCAAATTGATACAAATGTTAGGTGCCACTTTTATTTACTCGTATTGATGTAAACCACCTCATTACTTGTCACAGAACTATTAAACGTCGCTGCACATTATATCTGATGCAGCTGGCAAGTCACACAAACCCTGTCTAGCGTACTGACCTACCACACAGAACTGCCACATGCTGCAATGGGCCGTGCTGCACATAATTACCGTGCTGAGGTCACAGCAGATTCCAGTAGTTGGCAGAGTTTTAGATGTACAGAAAAGATGTAGTTTTGCAAAAGAGTGCTACACGTGCTCTGCTATGCGCATGCACCATTTGGCTCACACTGTCGATCCACTGCCCAAGTTTAATAATAATATCTGGGGTTTAACGTCCCAAAACCACGATCTGATTATGAGAGACGCCGTAGTGGAGGGCTCCGGAAATTTCGACCACCTGGGGTTCTTTAACGTGCACCTAAATCTAAGTACACGGGCCTCGAACATTCTCGCCTCCATCGGAAATGCAGCCGCCGCGGCCGGGATTCGATCCCGCGACCTTCGGGTCAGCAGTCGAGCGCCATAACCGCTAGACCACCGTGGCGGGGCCCACTGCCCAAGTTTGGCATGTGAGCAGATAAAATTAGCCTTAGTGACAAGCATGTATATTGTAGCACGTGGCTCATACTACTAGTCTCTTAGAGGGAAAACATAGCACAAGGTGGTGAGCATGATCAGCATTGAAAATATTAAGGCAGCAGCACAGGGAAGATGGTGACACAAGAATGTGTGCCAGCTTACTGCCAGGGAAGATTTGACTAAAGAAAGAACAGCATAAAAAAGCATTCTCCTCGTTCTTGTGTACTGAGGTTCACTGTGCTACCACAGTGTAGGGCAAAATTCTTAAAAGATGAAATTTTTTTTTCCTTGCTATTTGGGACGTGTATCCATTTGTGTATATTTTGTGTACTCGTTCTTTTCTGAGAAAGTCGCTTTTTCTGGCTGAAGAACATTTTTAGAAAAATAGTGCATTTAGTCAGGTTTTGATTAAACTTCTACACTTAAAAGAACGCAACTTTTTTTAAGAAAATATACACACATTAAGGTGATACCTCTTTTAGTTACTTAGAAAACGGTTCTTCAACTTGTTAAAAGATGCACAGGAAATACAGAGCTTACCCTGCGCCCTTAATATGAGAACCCAGCCAGCGCATGAACTCATGATCAGTAAAATTTGAAGAACACTAGGCCGAAGCGTGGTGGTGCATTGCGACACCACTTTTTCGCACCAATCACAAGGGTCAAAATGTACCGTTTGACCACAGTGAACACCAAAAGAGTCAGTTACGTTTGTTTTTCAGGTTCTTCACTGTTCACATCGAATGCACACGGCATTCTTCACTGCACTGTCGAAATTGTTACACCGAAATTTCTTGCGCGAGAGGCTCACTAATTTTGTGGCACTTTTGTAAACGATCCCCGAGACAGAGGCAGGAACATAGGCTGTTGTCATCTAACTGTGCGTTTACGCAAGTTGCAAGTTACGATTACGCAAGTTGCACATGAAATCCCTCAATAGAGCGCCCTACTGTGTACCCTCCGCTCGACATAACAAAGATCGATCACTCGGATGAAATAAATTCCGATCGCACGTACGCGACTGATGGCTTAGCCGCAACTGTTCGCCCTACTAACTAGCCGAACACTCGCACACAATGGTGACCAGTTCATTAAGATGCACGTGAACAACAAAAAAACACTCGTAGGGAAGAACAATAACTTATACTCACAAGTTAACGTCAGCCGAGTTGCTGTTGCTGATGCGCCGGACGAATTTCCCGGAGTTCCCGGATGACAAAAGCAGGGTTGCCAGGTCTTCGTGAAGAAAGGTCGCCGAAATATCACAAATATCCCGACATGTAGCCAGAGGAGTATCCACACATAACAAAAGCAAAGAGGCCTTCAAGTCTCTCTAACAAAAGTGCTATTTAGCCGCATTTAGCAGTCAGAAGAAAGGCTGCGATGGTGCAATCAACCAGCAAAAATCAAACCCGCTTGTCGCTCAGCTGGGCGAGTTGGTATGATGGCACAGGGCAGCAACCGAACGGCGCGCTGACTCTCAAATAGAATTTTATAAAAATAACACGAAATTAACTGACAAAACAAGCGAACCACGAATGTGCTAAATACAGGTGTCACAGGGCTCTTTTGATAGCGGTGGGATCAAGACGGTCTAGATCGGCGCATCGTCGGGATTACTGATTACCAGAACGTGATTTGACTGCCGTCTGCACCAAACACAACCCGGATTATTTTGGACCGTGTGGCAGCGACCATTGTCGATCGCAATAAAGAAATTCGATCCGGATTGGCCCGATCACGATCAAGACACCGTTACAAAGAATGTTCAACAAAAAGAAAACGCAGGCAATCGAAGCAGTCACGTGTAAATCAAGACTGGTGGCGCGAGAATGCAGCATATATTTTGTTTCATCATGCTGAAGCTCCGGATGTTTGACTTACGCAGCTGCAGTCATCTTGAACTCGACATATGTGTTAAAAGCCATGAGAACGACGGTCGTATAAAGAGGCGAACAATCTGCTAAGGCGTTGCCATCAGGTGGGGTTGAACCCCTCACCCCGAAATAATTCTGGCTGCGCCCTTGACAAAGCGACCTAGTTGGTCACATGGCGTGTGTACGTACTTCTAATATCACATGCACTAATACACTTCGCCCTGCGTACAAACGAGAGGCAGCTTGTAAATAACAACGACCAAGCATCCACGGTTTAAGGAACGCGCAGGTCCATAACAGCCCACCTACTCACGCCCGCAGCCTTCTCTGTTAGCTTAGCCTTAACAAGATTACGTTATTTTGACAGCTTAACCGATGAGGAAGACCCTGGATATGTGCAAGACAGGCCCGTAGCCATGGAGGAATTTTTTTCGGGGGCAGGGGGGGGGGGCTTGCTGAAAACGTTGACTATCTGAGAAAAACACCAATTTTTATTGTTTACTTTTGGTAAAAACACATACTTCACCAAATTCCCCCTCCGGCTACGGGCCTGGTGCAAGATGTGTCAGATTACTACTGTGTTTTTAGGCTTGACAATTAACCCAGCTGCTGCTTTTCGTTGCAACGTTCTTGCACACTACATCATCACCGTTTTATCCATTTTACCGCGGTGTCATATTGTCATTACCAAATCAAAATTAACTTAGTATGAAATATGGTCCCTGAGAAAAAGACAGAGAAAAATACAAATTTGGACGGTTTGGCGGTACCACAGAACTGATAAATTGTATTGGAAGGAGGGTTTTGGGCTGCAGTTAAAAAAAATTTTTTTTTGAAGCAGCCATCTCAAATATATAGATTTTCAGATTTTTCACTGACTTTCACCTGCAGCCCAACGTGTTCTGTGTGTTGGTGTTGCTCTGCAAATGGTTCTGAAGCCTAAACCAGGAGGCTGACGGCCTGGCAGCAACTACCAATT
The DNA here is from genome assembly GCF_013339695.2 of Rhipicephalus sanguineus. Classification (NCBI taxonomy): domain Eukaryota; kingdom Metazoa; phylum Arthropoda; class Arachnida; order Ixodida; family Ixodidae; genus Rhipicephalus; species Rhipicephalus sanguineus. The sequence continues at coordinate 9,164 of NW_023615556.1, read as the reverse complement.
GAGCCATATAGTTGAAACAAGCAACCATGCCCGATCATTACTCAGTGCACCTCACATTCTCGTGATGTCACAGCCAAACTACATGGTGCAACAATTTTCTCCCAAATTGGTCTCGTACGGTCCTACCATCAAATCCTTGTGGCTCCAGAAGACATCCTGAACATGCTGATAGTGACACGTACCCTTCTGTCTGTTTGAGTTCCTTCATGCCATTCGGCACGAGAAACTCCAGATGGACATTTCAGCGTTTTACACAGCCTCGACGCCTTTCATGCTACCTCAACAACTCACTCCTTGCAAGCAGTTCATCAAATGAGCCCAATTCACATCTGCAATCTGTGATCCAGCATCTGGCCAAGCCTGGAACATTTGTCAACATAGATGTATTTGGCATCAACAAGCTTACCTTTCCTGGCCATTTCATCTCGTCTCGGCGTCTCCAGTATTAAACCACACCCACACAGAGTCATGGCTGTTGAAAAGTTCCCATCTCTGAATACTAATTTGTCAGCTCTGCGAGTCCCTTTGTCTTGTGAACTACTACCACCATTTTGTACCTTGGCACTGGGCCATTCTCCTCTCCACTTCCTGCCGTTGATACACAGAAGTGCTGCTATTGAGCTCCCCTGGACCAAGCACGCCCGAGCAGCCTTTCAGGGATCGAGAGACACCTTGGTGACACCATGGATCCCCTAACATCAAATGAGAGTTCCACGTACTATGCATCATCATTGACATCTTGGATGCAGCTTTAGGTGCTGGATGTGCTTCAACAACTCATCTAAGAAGTGCAGGCACCCAGTCGCTTCCTTTTCCTGAAAAGTGACAACCACTGAGATTACAGCACTTTTGGGTGAAGACTGAAGCAGCAGTAGAATATTTTCATCATTACATGTGTAAGGAAGTGAGTTCTTTGTCGTGAAATACATGAGTCCACATCTCATGTATGCCATTAAAGTTCCTCAATCGCAACGGTGGTGTCCACACTAGCCGCAAACTGCAGCAGATGTCGTACATATCAAAATTCAGTACAGACATTAGCCACACCAAGGGAGCTGACAACATTGTCACTGATGCCCTGACACGTTGCCCAACTAATGCTGTCACCTGTCTCAGAGGAATAGACCTCAAAAAAGTGGCAAATGCTTGACACGATGACAAGGAATTCTGGCACGTACAAGAATTATAAGCTTCAACGTTGCTAGAATTTCAGTGGTTTCCTTTGCCAGGAACAGGAGACGCTTGTTGTGACACATGTTGTGACACAAGCCTTGATCATTTATGCCCACTTGCAATCATCATTAAGAATTCACACCACTAGAGAATCTTTCACACCCAAGTATCTGGGCAATCCAAAAGTTTTTCACGGCAGATTTCATATGACGTAGCATCACGTGGGTGTTCCACCAGCAGACTCGTGAGTGTTGATCGCTTTGCAGCACTTCAAGATTCAGTCACGCTGTGACATTCTTGGATATGTTTGCAGGCCCAAACACTTGATTCAACCACATTTTTGTGGACCTCATCGTGCCATTGCCACCCTACCAAAGCCAAACTTGTTGGCTCGTGTTGACTGCATGTTTCAAGTGTTGCATGGAATATATTCTGACTCCAGACATTACAGCTGCAACTGTTGCTCCCGCTTTTGTCAGCCGCTGGCTGTGTCACTTTAAAGTGGCATGTCGTCCTCCATCAAAACAGAGACAGAAAGCCAAATTGAGCCTATAATATTCGACCACGACCTACCACCCAATGAGCAATGGAGTGGAACATATACGCATGACATTCAAGGCAGACATATTGGCTGAAGCACTGTAAAACCTGTTTACAGCATGACTGTAGGTCTGCCCAGTTATTAAGTTCTTTGAGACTGACCAACACCAAGCCCATATTCCTGCTGGTGACTACACATCTCGTATACATGACATCATGAAGAAGCTCTGACCTACAGTGACAGCACACATGAAGAAGGACACATATGTGAGCAGTGAACTTGAGTGCTGCACATATCTTAAAATGATGCAGGATGAAAACCGTCCGTCATCTGTGACATGCTGCGCTCACTTCACAAAACTTTTCTTTTGAGTAACCTTTACTCAAATATGGAAACAAAACAGATGTTTCACTATTATGTTGATGTCATCATTAGTACACAAATGGCCTGAAAGAGTGAAAATATCCTACTTCATAGAATCACTAACATTCTGCAGGAGGTATGGTTAAAACTGCACGTTCACCTGTTTTGAGTAAAGCCAGTAAAAAAATCTTTACGGCATCAGCTCTTCAAGATTCTGGAAAATCTTTCTTTCTGTATTTCGTTTATGCACCGCATTTGGTATCTTGAAATAATCATTTGGGTGTGAGAAAAAATGCCTAACCCACAATTGTGTTTGTGACACTTTTGTTATGATAGCTATAAAAATTATTGAGTCATTGCTTTAAGTTATATCTCATACCATTGAGTAAATCTATGTTGTGGAGGGGTTTGCAAATGTGCTAGCTCTTGAGTGCCACAATAAGAGTGAAGAAGTTATTTTAATTTGCTGTGGCCTTCAGTGGCACTCTTTCAGCGGCTTTGAAAAGAAAGTGCATCTTTGTGTTTTCTGTGAGCTTGATCCCTGCAACCAGTTCTCACACAAAGAAGGTTCAGGCACTACATTTTTTATCAGTCGGCATAAAAGATGGCATGCTCACACACCTTGAGCTTTGTTTTAGTTGTATACTTCAACAAGCTCATGGTCCTAAGTCGGGCTCGTCTTACCAACTGACCCACATCATAAGCACTGAAGGTAAAGCCACATTTGAAAAAATTAAAGATTAAGATGATACTTGTGCCCATTAACAGCAAAAAGCAATGTTTAAGCATTTTGTCCTTGATATCTTATAATGTGACAAATGCTGTGAAGCCTGCCACATGTCAGACGTACAGTACTCCAAACGGTCCCTGCCGGCGGCAAGTCATCTTTTTGTCCACTTCACCTTCTTCACATTTATATTCTAAATACTACAGATAACACCCCCTATACTTTCCTTGGCGTTTTTGTCTGTTAGTTCTCAAACAATTTCAGAGGCATTTTTGGTCACACAGCAACTCTGAAACTGGTTTATCACAGCTATAGAAGCCAAAAAGCTTACTGTGTGCACAGCATATTCACATGTAGTAGCTCTTCCTCTACTTGCTGATGGGAAAATTCACTAGTCTCTTCGACTTCACTGTTGCCTTAATTGCTCAAGTGCTGCTCAATTGGTTCTTTCTCACGTTAACTCCAGCACACTACAATAATGCTATGCAGATTCCCAGAAGCTTTAGTACAACAAACTAAGTTTGTTGCTGACAGCTATATTCATGGTTTCAAATATTGCTAGCACTCTTTCAAGAGAGGATAGTGTTGTTACTTCTCATATCTAAAAACTTATTTACAGCAAGGAACAGCATTAGGTAGTAACAAAGGCTGTATAAATCGATGAATGTGCGAGCCGAGTCTGAGAGTGACTATACAAGAGAGCACATTGATCTTCATTCAGCAAGTCAGCATCTAAGCCTCACTTTACTGAAGCAAGCTGGCTCTTTCCACACATGTGGAAAGATAGCATGAACACAGAATAAATATTTCTATATAAAAGACGTACAATGTCATTGGAGGACCATTTTAGTGCTTTATTTCTAGCACATTGTGCTGCAATAAGAAAGTAAGTGCTGCAATAATGAAAGGCCTTCTGAAAGCTTGCGCGCATACTTTATTGTTTTCTTAATTTATTAGTCTTTCGCGCCTTTTGCTTAGTGCAAAAACATTAGAATATCAACGTGAGTATAATGGAAGGGACAGATGCGAAAGCCAGTCAGAAATGACCATGGAGGCTATTGCTTGTTTATTCGAAAAATACTGTGTGTGCGCGCTCCCACCAATGTCCTCTTTCTTGTTTAATTACAACACACTCCCAGCCATGATGAACATGGTGAGCTTAGAGCAGGGAGTTTGGCGAGACAGTGTTATAAGCATGGAAGCCAAAAAAATTGAACCACCTTACGATGAGGTGGTTCAAGCTGGGCGGGGTAACCTTGTTTCACCACTTGGTAAGGGACGGCAGTTTGTCAGCAGAATCTTATGTTGTTCGAGGTTTCGGGAATGATGAGTTAGAGCCAGTGGCGTTAGGTGTTCAGGATTCCTTGCGGCATCCACTCTAGCATGGATTCGTGGTTGGTGGTTAATGTGTTCAACTTGTGGCGCTGCAGTCTGCAGTCATGTCTCGTCCACTTGGCTTCAGCATTCTTGAGGGCACATTCAAGAGATGTACCGAAGCCATTGTTGAAGATCCTAGCACGTTTCTTCTGTCAGTGCATGGAATATGAGCCAAATATGCGTCATGGCTTTCTTGTCCATCGGTACTTCCAGCATTTGCGTACACTCCTAACGTTCTCGTGCAACAAAGGCGTTAAAGGTATGTTTTTGTGACATATTTCAGTGTTGTGCCTGAACTGCTGAAGTGGCCGTCAGGCTCTTCTTTTTGTTGTGGTGTTTTTGTTGTGGGGAGTGGTAGGGTAGGGATGAGGAGAGAGGTAGAGGGCGGGGACAAGATTCTCTTTCCCCTTTTGTGTAATGGTAACCGAAGCAACTTGCTAAAGGAGGGGGGCGACAGGCACTGCAGGCATGGGAGGGGGGGCTGATACAGGCTTTGAGGGGGCCCTACCGCCCCCCCTCTGGATCCGCCACTGGCTGTAGCATACGTCAGCTATATGGTATAGCTGATATGTCATTTGTGTTAAACTATCCAATGAAAATGCTAGCGCTTTTTTACTGTAACATGTAAAGGAAATACTTTTATTTAACTTCACCTCCAACCGTATATCCTGTTAGTATCCCGCGATTCACCCATGGAATCATTCTTGTAAAGCGTGTTTATATTAACCAGAGATTTTTTTAATAACGCTATTATATTTGAGAAATCGAACTCACACTTTGTTGTCAGTATCTTCTACCCAATCGTGTACATAAATAATTCGGTAGCTGATTGGGGATTCTTTACATTGCACTTCAAAGGCCACAATAATAAACATTTTCGGCACGTCAGAATAGTCACCCATATCATGTCAGAAAGCATCATCTACAGTGTCTTTTGAAACCAAAAACAGCTTTCCCTCTTGTAGTACTTTGTTTCTACTCACTGGAAGGGTTTCAGATTTCAGAGTTGATTTTTGGGAGAGTGCACTATGCTTATCTGTCAAGCAATTGAATTGCTTAATTGACATATTTACCTTTGAAATATGATATTTCAAGGATAAATCTCAAGGGGGGAGGCACTTGGAAGGGGTGTCGAGCCTGAATACAAGGGGGGTAGGACCCCCCTGACCTCTCTATGATTTACGCCACTGCCCTGGTTATGCAACTGGCCTTAACTACAAAGTGCCTATCCGGCATATTTGTGTCTTCTGTGGCTCATAAATTAAACTGTCTCTCTAATAACATCGGCCATTTTAAAATTTACTAATACAGATGAGCTCAATATATATTGTTATCTGTACTATGAAAGTAAAGGTGAAAATGGTTGTTGCATGCAGTTCAACAAATTAAGTCTTGCAGGAAACATGTTCCTGTACTATATATGAATATGAAGGCCCCATGAGGACTTTATGTGTGCATAGCAGCATATGTTATATCACAAAGATATAAGGACAATACGGCAAAAGTGATATGCGCCTGCAGCTACTTTGGCTTGCACTAACATGCTCCTCATCCTTGCTTCTAGTTCTGCTTGACTCGATTAGAAGCTTCTGGAGTCACGCAGTACAGAATTGCATAGAGAGATGTGATAATCAAGTAAACAAGTTAATGAGCACAAAAATCCTTTTTGCTCATCTACACTGAGTCTGGAGGAAGGGAACTAGAAAGATAAGGATAGGATCGAAATATTGAGACACTGAAAGAGAGAAATTTAAACAGAGCACATGCCCAAATTCACTGCTGCTCACAGCACGGGCAACAATCTCCAGTGCTGTCAACAGTCACTTATGCCAGCTTGTTGGTTGCAGTAACTGCAACAAACATAGCTTTCGAGATTTAATCATAAACATATCCCTTTCAGTGCGGTGAACTGCAACAATCGTAGCTTTCGAGATTTAATCATAAACATTTCCCTTTCAGTGCGGTGGACAAGGCCTGGCACCATGCCAAGTGATTATCCCGATTTTTTGGGAGACTCGATCCCGCGAATTCTGACGAATATCCTTCAAATTGTATGGGTATATCCACAAATCTCCCGAAAAACAGCGAGCCTTCGCCCCACCACGAAACGAAAGAATAATAACAATGGATAGCAGCTAGGTCTAAAATAAAACTTTCCGCTCTTGATCGAGGCAACAAACAGCTTTCCAGCTTTCCGTCGATTTAAAAGGAAAGGGGGGGGGGGGCGTTACTGGCTCTGTCTTTAATCAAAGTGGTTTTGTTGCCGCATGCACGCGTTTTTTTCCTTTTTTTTGTTATTTACGGTTCGGCGTGTTATGTTCAATGTAAGAACACGTACGAACTCACGGAAGCGTTTTTTTTCGCATCGTGCTGCGCGGGCCGTGCCTACCGCGTAGGCTGCTGTTTTGGGCAGAGTAGGGTGTAAACAACCTATTCTAAGAAAAAAAAAAACACGAAAGAAAAGGTAGCAGGCCGAGATTCGAACTCGCTACGATGCGGCGCGTACACAAGGTGCTTGGCGCCCACGCACTCCGCCACACCGCGCTACACGCATTTCAAGATGTTGAAGTTGACTTCTGTGGTCGTGGCGTCAACATACTATGTGGGCATACGTGTCAGATTACGGCAACCGCACGTATTATACGATTCAATCACAACAACGCTCTAACTCGATCAACTGCATAACCCTCACTTCGCACACGTCGAGCACCTACAAGTGGGAAGCCGTTAACCGGTACTGCGCTGTGAACAACGCGAGACAGCCTAATCGATCGCGGTGATAGCAAAGCAGGACACACGATACAGGGGCGTAGCCAGAATTTTTTTTCGGGGGGGGGGGGTTCAACCATACTTCACGTATGTTCGTGCGTGCGTTTGTATGTGTGCGTGTATATATACGCAAGCAAAATTGAAAAATTTCGGGGGGGGGGGTTCGACCCCCCCCCCCCTTGGCTACGCCCCTGACACGATACGATACAATTTGCGTCCGATCCGACGTCCGGCGCACCGTTACGGTCGTACGGCAGCCGGATCCGCGGTTGCTTCGTACTGAAGCACCGGATCGGACGCCTGGCAGGTGATAAAATGGGTAAATTTTTCTCAGTTAATAGTCTTGCGCTAGCTCAACCAACGATCATGCATATCTACGAGCTGTGTATGATTTAATGACCAAAATATGTTTATGTTGTGTCCGGCACATTACGCTCTCGGACTTCAAAAATCGGCGTGTGAAGTGGGACCACCGAAGAGCACCAAACAGCAGTAGGCGCAGAAATTGGCTCATAACGCACCGATGTTATACCGACGAAGTTGACTGTTTAGCCGACGTCGGCAATATCGTTCGAACGACGGGCCAATAATTCCGGCTTAATTGCATGGCTCAGCCCATATTGGCTGCTGCTTGTATAACTCGGCCCAATGTGTCCGTTCCATTAGACTGGGACAGCCGATATCGGCGGCACGTTCTGAATGCTGGCCCAATGTGTCCGTTCTAATAGACTGGCACAGCCATTATTGGCGGCACGTTGTCAATGCTGGTCCAACATCGGCGTTCCATTAGAATGGCACAGCCAATATTGGCGGCACATTGTCAATTATGGGCCGTTCTTGGGCCAGGAACTGCCAGTCTATCGCCGATATCGGCCCTTCGTTCTGTGCTGCCTGGGTGACGACCTGAACTTTAGACTGGACTGGTACCCCCTCTTGGTGAGGTGCTCGGCCTCACCACCTTTTCTGTATAACACGATGTGAGGAAGTCTCACTGTTCTACTGCACGCTGTGTTAGCCATCGAGTGTGTCCTTAGTAACGCTTGAGCGCTTATTGTCGCTATGTGATTGTACATTGGTTGCTTTATTTGTGCTCTTATTGTGCATTCTAATACTCAGTGTAATAAATACCATGAATAAAAAAAATAGCACGGCTCTATGGTAGAACACCTGCTTGCCAGACAGAGGGCTTGGGTTCAATTCTCACTCGAACCTGAAGATATTTATGTATTTATTTTATTTGCCTCTTCCGCGATTATTTATATAGTGTTTTTTTCGGAAGCAGTTTGCAGGAAATAGCGTCGCTCAGTGGTAGAACACCTGCTTACCACGCATACCGCCTGGGTTGGGTTGTCATTTGAATACAGAGATTTTTTTTTATTTTATTTACATCTTTTCTCGATTTTCCGGCCACGCAACGGGTGATGATTTATCGCTCACACCAGAATTTCTGCGAGACGAGCTCTTTAACGATAATAACGCAATTGACTGAGAAGAAGAAGAAACAAAAGAAGAAGATGAATATGGCTTCGCCTTTGAGTCGTATTGGGCGAACCCATAAAGCGACTTTTTGAACGTCGTCGTGCTCCATTTGTCTTCATTGAGTTGAGGATGTGAAAAAAATCCGCGGGCACACGTTTCCCTGCCACTTGCATTATTCGGTGTAGTAAATACTGCACTTCTATGGACTATCGGTGCCGACGTGGGCGGAGCCACCGACTTAGCCTGGGAGCTTTGCCCTCTGGCCGTAGTTTCTCTGGACGATAATAAAGTTCTTGCCATGCCATGCAATGCCATATACTACCCCTCGTATGATTTCATTACTCTTTTTCTCCTTCGTCTCACGACCTGTTTTAGCGAACGCCGACGACACCGGCGCATGATTGGCGAAGAGAGTTTGGTTGTAAAAGTTTTCCCTCAAGCTCAATCGTCGACGTTGCCGCAGCGCCGGTGCCAGGGCCACCGCCGCGGCTGCGGTCGCTACTGCGGATAACCTCCGTCGGCGTCGCTGTCGCTGGGAGGTGGCAATCTCAAGCGACAAGGTGGCCGACCAGCTTTGAGCCGCCTGGCAAGCCGAACATGCCACCCTGGTACAAGGACTTCGAGTCGTGACCTGAGGCACTCATACCGCCATCATCATCGATGGAAGGTTGACGGGACAGGGGTTAATCCCCTCTTCCCCACGCCTCATCCGAAGGAAAACTGTCGGACTAGTTT
>NW_023615555.1:0-30615 GCF_013339695.2 Rhipicephalus sanguineus | reverse complement strand
ATAATCGCTCTCAGTACGTCGACTTCAGTTCCACAAGGTCATCAGTTCTAGAGGTAGCTTCTGGGGTTCCACAAGGGTCCGTCCTGGGCCCTTTATTATTTTTAATTTATATAAATGACCTTCCAGAACATGTATCCTCGAACATTCGCCTTTACGCCGATGATTGTGCTTTATATGACGTGATTGTTTCCACAGCTGACCAAAGGCGTCTGAGCGATTCCTTTAACTCGTTTTGTGTTTGGTGTGAGAAATGGAAAATGAACATTAATTTCAAAAAGACCGTTGTTTTGTCCTTCACAAAAAAAGTAATGCCGGTTATTGCAACATACTCTTTCAATGGTTCCCCTTTAATCAGAGTTATGCAGTACAAGTATCTTGGTGTCACATTTACTCATGATCTCTCATGGTCTACTCACATTGCCCTAACATGTTCTAAAGCCCTAAAAAAATTAGGATATTTACGTCGAACAATGCAGAATGCCCCAAAAGATATTAAACTTTTAATGTATAAATCTCTTGTTCGCCCTATCATCGATTATGCCTCCACGGTCTGGTCACCTTATCGACAATGCGACATAATCAGACTGGAAGCGGTTCAAAAGAAAGCTGCGCGTTTCATTTTTCGCAGGTACGACCGCTATTTCTCACCCTCATCAGCCCTACATGAGCTAAAGCTAGAACCTCTTTCGGTACATCGTGATGTGGAATCATTAAAATTTTTGCACAACATAATCAATAATTCATATCGCATTTCAAACACAGCTTTTTTGTCCTTTGCCAAGCCTTCCTCTACGCGTAACTTCCATAAACTTAATCTTTCTACCTTATTTGCGCGCACTGACACATTTAAGTATAGTTTCTTTCCCCGCACTATAGAATTATGGAATTCCATACCTGGCCACATTCGCTCACTCCCCCTGAATGATTATGTTTCTATTCTTGTTGAAAGTCATTATGTATAACAAAAGTGTAATTCCTTAATTGTTGCAAATTGTTCTTGTTGTTACTTTTCGTGTATCTTTTGTTTGCTGCGACCCTTTCTGCACTGTATAATCCCACTCCTGCAATAGCCCTTTCACAGGGCTGCACTATGTAAAAAATAAAAATAAATAAAAAAATACCAAGGGGTTGGGAATGGAAACTAGGGTGAGGCGGAGTGATCTTAGGTTAGGAGGAGGGAGAGAATGAGGAAGAGGGAGGGCACAGAGCATCACAAGTGTGGGTTTCCTTTCCAGCCATGGACGCCGAGCAGGCTGCACGATTGCAACAACGTCGCGCGCTTGCCCGTGAACGCCGGCGTCGCCCTGTCTACAACTTTCACGCTGAGTGGAAACGCGATAGTATTACTCTGCTGATTGTGACGCCCTGATGTCTCTTGAAAGCCGTTGCACAAAATCCGATCGAAAACTATGCGATCCTCGAGGGCATGTACGGTGTTGTTGCAGGCACCGGACGTTAGAATACCCAACGTTCGCGGACGATTGATTTCTGGCACCCAAGTCCCCGGCAATGCCAAAGGCAGAGTGAGCGGTGGCGAAGCGAGGTCGACCGCTTGCAGCGAGGCATCATTGTGGGCTGTGGGTGGCGGGTTAACTTTAGCTCTTATCGCTATGACACGTAGCAGGCACAGTTGCCACCAGCAGTGTACACTGATACTACAGTTCAGTTATACCGCAGTGCAGTTCATTAAACGAGGATTCACCTTAATTTGCAACAGAAGAAACAATCACCTTCACACCTCCAATGGTTTCAAAGTTGTTTCGGAGCTATCTTCAAAGAACTGCGGACGAATAGCGCGTTTTAAATAGAGAAGTCTAGGGTGCAGCAAACACCGCTCAGTCTGGGTTTTAAAGGGTCCTAATGAATGGCAGTAAACACCGCACAGTCTGGGTTTTAAAGGGTCCTAATGAATGGCGTTGTTGGAACCTGTGCGGAGTCTTGTAACAATAAGGGCCCACGATCCTCAATGCCCAACAAGCCTATTGGCCCATCATGCATCATCTGTCTTTGGGCACATCAACTGGGAAACAACATGAGACTCATGCTCCTCAAGGACGACGTCATCAGCAACTTCCGCAACAACGTTAAGCAATGCCTCAAAAGTAAATCCGAAGAACCTCAATGACTGCAACCGATATTTCAGCAAGGACAACAGCGAACAAGCATCATCGGTATCCTGAATGGCAGGTCAAAAGAGGACGCGTGAAAACAAACCAAATAAAGCAGAGGAAAATTCAATATCTTAGCTACCTCCATGAAAGAAATGTTAAGAAAGGTGCCTGCAGGCTCAGCTGTCCAGACTGCTCCCACCATTACTAAAACTGAGACAATACAACAGAAAACGAAGAAAAAGACAGGAAATCACTGAAAAAGGGTTCGATGGGGGATGGTTGGTATGGCATCCTTATTCTTTTGCTGCGCTATTCTGAAACACCAGGACAAAACGAGAGGAGACACATGTGTGCGCCAACATCCAAGTGTTCAGTGCTAACAACGCACGTCATATTGCACACACATGAAAAGTGAGAAGTAGATAAAAATATTGACCGTGAAGTGTGCATATCTATTATTCATGAAGACACGCGTGGATTGATTTAATGGGCGTCAATGAAATTAAAAGCTGGGAAGGAGAGCATACGTGCTTCACAGAGCGTTTTTTAGCATGAGCAAGGCTTCCATAATTTGTCGTCATCTTTTTTCTCACTTAGGGTGCTTATCATCTTGGTTCATATGATAAACCGAGGCTACTACTGCTCTCTGCTCGCAAATTGCTCATTGGTTTGATGACTCATTTTTGTTTAGTTTTCAATCAAATCAATGTCACATTTAATCGTTTATCAATGATTAGGCATGTTCTTTATGTTCTCTTGTTACACTTATGTCTCCTCATGCCAATTTTGTTGGCTTATTGTTAAACTATGTAAAAATAGGTAAAATTATTTTCAATTGCGACGTGTTTTTATTTTATTTTTTTTCCGCATTCTCATCATTGTGTGTCACCATGCATAATGACGCATAAAAATACCAGATCCTTTCATACTTTTCTTAGTCTACGCTATATTTTGCCTCGTCCTGCAAAAGCGCATTCAGTTAATATATGTTGTATATCCAGCAAAACCATTTTTTGTTTTTTATTGTAAATTTCACATCCATGTAACAAAAAACTTCCCAAACACTTGTGTTATCCCATAGCCTAACTGGCTAGTAGCGGGACCAATTGTGTGACATACCTAGATATTTGCGCAAGCGGTTACACAGCGACAAATGATATCAAACTGGATACAAATGTTAAAAAAAAGGAAACAAAACACATGATTGAATTATACAAGGAACAATAGCGCAGAAGGTAGCTACTTATAGCACATATATAATAATAGCACAAGAATAATGATAATCATAATATTATTAATAACACTAAATAACTTATAATAACGTTCGCATGAAGTGCATACTTCATAGCCAATGAAGAATTTTTGGCAGCAGGACATTGTAGTGGGACGGAGCTTTGTCAAGCCGCAGTACTGCGGCTTTGTTTTGGTTACCCATATATTTCTCAATGATCAATAAACGTTGATTTGTTGATTAATTGATTGATTGAATGATTGAGCAGAGGTCACCTATGAAGCCATAGCTGAAGAATTGGACGACGAAAGGCAGCACGTGGCTTATAATAAACATATGCAAGCCACAGCGCCTTCGATCTCTAGCGTCACGTATATATCACGTGGGAATGTTGAAACGGCATTCTGGCATTATCTGCAATCATATAATCCGGTGATTGGTACGAAAACACACCCACTGGTTTGTAAAGGACTGCTTATCGTTGCTGTAGTGCCTTGGGTAAGCACGAAGAACATGACGCTTCATGACAAGAACAAGACTGAATGTTTACTCAAAAGGTGGTTGTCTTGGCTTTGATTCCCAGGCCAGGGGGCCAGAGCATGCGCAGTGGCAAGGAGTGCAGGCAGTTCTCTGCATGTTCTTCGGTGCATGCATCTGACCATCTACGATCTATCAATACGCAAAGCGGTGCTTACATACCGGCTCTTATGATGCCTGCAGAGTACCGTGAATGAAATACTCGCCATATTGTATAGCAGACAGCTACGCACATTGCGCTATAGTGCGCGCGCTTCCGACGAGTCACAGTAAGTATTCTAGCAGAAGCGAACAGTAGCTAGAAGTGCCTTAAAAAGTGCGTATTTTTACAGTAAACGTTATGGTGACGAGAAAGCTTAAATATTGCCAACTGTTGATACCACTCAGAGTGCAAAGGCTCATAATCGAAAAAGTGGCGACGTCAGAGCTCCATAGTAAGAGTGGTTTCCGGGGCTTCCTTCGTTACAACGTTATGAAATAATACAATGACATAAAAATGATATACGTTACGTTTTTGCAGTTCTTGATCTGCTAGCATCAGCAATACCTGCTCTCTGCTCGCTTGCGTTTATTACCACGATATCATTACAGAACTCGTTTCGTAGAAATTTTTGCGTCGGTCTCAGCGTTGTTGGCTGTGAGCGAAAAATCAGCGCGTTCCGTGACTGAAAAATGGAGGAAGATGCCAATAAACCAAATAAGGCAAATATTCATTTCGAGTCAGAATCAAACCCAGGTCGTCTGCCTGGCAAGCAGGTGTTCTACCAAAGTCATATCATCGTTTTGTATTGTAAAGACACCTTTGCTTTAAACTGCTTCACACAAAAAAACGCTGTATGAATGCATGTAGTGGAAGGAGTCTTCTCAACGTATGTAATATCGCATGCGACAAGCATAGAATCATGCCAGGCGTCGAACATAGGAATCGCGCAACGAGTGGGTGCTTTCTGCCCACCCATTAAAAACCCCTCAGACATACTCAATCATCTCTGTCAGCAAAATCAGCAACAAAGTCAGCAACTGCGTAGGTTCGCGTGTTGCCTACAGATGAGTAGGGTGTCTTTCGCTGATTCGCAAGAGGAAAAATTATGGCGTAGTGCAAACGCCCGGTGTTACGAGCAAACGCGTTGGTTTCCTTGCGGCACGGTTAAGGCACGCACCGAGAACCGAAGCTCGGCTAGCATTTGAGAAAGCTATGCGCACGCGGTGCGACTACGCTATTGTGTTCTAATCTTGAAGGCAAAACTCAAGCGTACTCCACGATTTTCATTCCTTTCCAGCGCTGGCCTTTTTCGCCGGGTACACCTTTGATCTGCGTGTTGCTCGCCTGGAGAGTGCGTTATTATCAACTATACTGATTAAATCGTGGCGCGTCAAGTTTACCTCATTCACTCTCTTGAAAGTGGATACTATAGTTTCCTGTCCTCCATATGGCGAGAAAACTGCAGAATCACATTTGCATTTGTACTATGGCACTACTCTCAATAAGTTCATATTCTCCCTTTTTGGAAAAGTAACTTTATCTTTGGGAAAGGTTTACAGCGCAGCGGTTGACTGCGTTCCTGGCAGCGTACGGGACGCTCCTTCATGAACTGCATCGATAAATTACGCAGTGAAAGAACATGTATTTTTTAAAACAATGGCGAGGGAGAAGAAGCATAGCCCCATAAACTTGTTGGGTGCCCCCTGTGTGTACGCTTGAGAAAAGCCAACAGGGAACTCAATGTTTAATATATTCACATACCACATTCTGAAGAGCAGAAACTTCATTCTGAATATTTGACAAATTCACTAACGTAAGGCCCAATCAGGCCTCGCATGCCTATTAGTTGTCCGCCGAAATACCAAGTGGAATTTAATGATACAGTTCGTAACAACTAAGGACATTTAAAATTATTTACCTGGACCTACCACGCAATATCGCAAAGTCCTAAGGCGCACCGTTAGTATATAACCAACTTCTCTTAGTATTAATGTCTAACACTTATGTAAGCTGTTGTAGCAGTACTGATAAATATGGTAGGGAATCGTAAGTATACGCAAGATACCCGTAAGCTTGGTATTATTACAACATTCAGTCATTCCCAGACATTCTAGCGCGGCTTGCGCAGGGAAAGAGGAACACGTGTAAGGGGGCGGTAACATAAAAAACAGCAAGAAGCGAGAGCGTGTGGCAATCTGTACTGCTATGTGATACAGCCCTCATGTCAGATTAAGGTCTGCGTTGCAAGGGTGGTCCACTCTTATAGCAAGCTAATAAACATTACATTTGTATTCCTATGACTCTGTATTGAAAGCTGTATTGAAACATTGCTTGACCCCGGAAGAATACATTAACAAAATTTACGCATGATATTCACATGATTGCACTGTAAAGCCCACTTAGTTTCGATAATACCATAGTCCCTCAATACTTTTTTACTGGTCACGAAACTTCGGGCCAAGTTTGGTATAGGGACAGCTCCTCCCGCCAGGGGGCATTACTGCAGTCAAGGGGGCTTTCATCGCGGCCGCTTAAACGGCGTTTTTGGTGCGTCGAGAGGTTTCCGTGGCGGAAACTCGCTCTCGTGGCTTCACGGACATATTTCCGTGTGTTTTTATATACTGATCACCCATTGCGTATAGGCAGCGTGCTCGTACCTGCGCGTAGCGGTCATAAATGTCTGTTCGGTTGCGGCAATGTTCTATTCCTTTCGATCGCGATGGAATCGGCGTGCAGCCTTGCCCTGCACGCTGATTTAGCAAAGACTGCTTGGTCATGCCTTTTTGACGCTTTTTATTTTCCTCGAGGCTGTAGCCGACGTCGGCGGAAGAACCGCGACCAACATTGCCAGTACACAGCCGTACGTACGACGGGCGTGAATCCCGCCTCTTCACCGAAAAACATATTGACGCGCGCAACTTACGCGATGATACTTTCACCCGGCGATTTATCCTTGCTTTCAAAAAAGACTGAGCTTAAAGTCCTCTGAATATACATGACCGAGTTAAGCGTTACTTTAGGCTAAAGGTATATTTCCTTGCGCCACCGATGCTCGGCGTAGGAAATACCACGTTAGAGAAAAAAAAATGTAGATTGCCCATGCGTCGCTAAATTCTGTCTCGGGCAGACAGCGCGTACAAAATTCTGAAGTGAATATCACAACAATATTGTAATAATATGTGCGAAAACCCTGATAACGCTCTTTTACCCGCCTCGGTGGTTAAGCAGCTAAGGTGTGCTGCTACATATGCTTGGTAAAGCGCTCGCCTTCCAGGGAGATGAGGAGGAAAAACATGTGTACTTAGATTTACAGGCACATTGAAGAGCCACATGAAGTAGTTTGTTTTTTCTTGCAAAATGTCTAAGGGACCTCGCACTCTGCGAAGCACCAAGCGATTCATAACGTATTTTCCCAGCCATGCTCTATAGCAGCTTCTTTCACTTTGACGAAAGTTGAACAGGGGTCTTGCGCAGCTGTTTGATCTACTGGAAATATTCAATCCTTTTAACACCTTATTGAAAGGTGAAAGCCAGTCGGCTTCATCTATTCTATATATTCATAACAAACAGTAAATTGCTGGCTCTAAGCATTTTATTTTGAAAACAAAAACTGAAGGTAAACTGTGAACAACTTAGCAGCAGAAAAAACTGCCAAAGTATTAAACTATAGAGTAAGGTTTAAGTTCAGCAGATATATTTTCGAGGATACGCAAACTAAGCATAGAACACTATCATGTAAACAGGACACACACAGTAAAATGCTCATGCAGGTGACAGTGGAAAGCTCATAAAGATTGCCGATGTAATGAAAAATGCATATGAGTGTTAACGATACACGATACACAAGCTAGAAGACGGGCCTCATTAACATGAATGCCCCCCCAAACAATGTCACTGCAATTATGGAAGTAAACCAAAACCTCCCGTCACAATCCTGGTACTAATACAAGCAGGCTCCGGAAGCTCATTCAGCTAGCTTTCTTCCTCCAGATGCAGGGCATACTGAACGCTTGGCCGCTCTAGAAGCCTTATTTTTTTCCCTAGTGAAAAAATGCAGTCGGCACCTCAAAAAAAAGTAG
Source organism: Rhipicephalus sanguineus (assembly GCF_013339695.2). Taxonomy (NCBI): domain Eukaryota; kingdom Metazoa; phylum Arthropoda; class Arachnida; order Ixodida; family Ixodidae; genus Rhipicephalus; species Rhipicephalus sanguineus. The sequence continues at coordinate 22,674 of NW_023615555.1, read as the reverse complement.
ACAATTTCAGCCGTTGTAGCTACAAAATGTGATTGGCACCCTACACTTGCATGCACAGTCCGATCATCACTAAGTATACTGTCTACGATGTCCATGTAAACAGTTCCAGTTGCAACCTTCTTCACAGTGAATCTCTCCACGTGGTCTTCAACAACCTGCAAAAGTCTAAGCAGGCGGGCTGAAGGGACTTGCAAGTAGCCTTTCGACTTAGTAGCTGTCAAGTCACTTGGCTGTCTTGATGATGTCTTCAACGTTTCGACGCAGGCAGCGCACGTCTGTGTCGAAAACTTCTTGACAACATAGCCACCAAGATAGTCCAGGATGCTCTGCTTTGTTGTCAAGGGCTGGAAAGTGGCTATGGTAACTTCATCATCTGCAGGGTCCAAAAGTACCTCATCAAATAGCACCGCAAGGATGTCAGCCTGTAATGTACAAGGATCACAGTGCAAATGAGACTCACAAAATACAGAATGGAAGAGACAATCAAGTTTACCTGATTTGCTGTTGGTGCATTTTCGCCAGAAATGTCCTGCAACTTCAGAAGTAGGTTTGGACCTTCGCAATCCACTGAAGCTCGTTTTGGTGGCTGAACAATGTTGTTTACTGACAACATACGATAAATGAATAAAAATTGCTGCACAGTTGGCTGCCCTCCATCTCCAGCCACATGCCTGGTAATGCCAAAAAACCTCTGAAAAAAATAGGTCAGTGTTTATTAGCGCCCTAAAAGAGATTGGCATATAAATTTTACCTCCAAGGGGTCTTGTCCGAAGTTTCCTACCAGAACGTACTGAAAACCAGACTTCAGGAGATCGTCAATAAGTGCGACCACACTGTGTAGCGTCAACCTCAAGGCCTCATTGGTTGGCCTGCTTAGAAAGCAGATTTGCCGCTGCTTTGGAAGGGTCTGAATGTATTCATACCACCTGTCTAGCCATTTAATGTTTTCCTTTAGCGTCTGAAAAGCATACACGTATTTTTAGACAGACCAAGAATGTAAAAATACATTTTCTTTCCTAAGACAATGGAGATGGCCACTCACACTGATGTGCTGCGCTTCATTGTACTGCACTTGCTGAGGCCTCTTAGTGTTAAGACAGTCAAACAACTCGTTCATTCTTCTGGTGAATTGTACAGTTGCAGCAGACGTGTGCAGTTTTTGACATTCATCTCTCCTGGCATAGAATTCCATTGCCGAGGCAGTACTTTCACTGAACAGCTGTAAAAAAAGATGAATTCGTAAGGTTCAAGTCCTTGCTCGTGCCAACCTGCACAACAAAGCCAGTTTTAATACTTTTAAGCTTCTCGATAAACATGTGTTCCGTACCTGAACTGCAAGCTTGACACTGAGCTTCTGAAATGGATTAGGGTTGACATGTGCTTTCGTCAGCTTTGGTACTGCACGGAGTCCTGCCTGTTGTTCCTCATACTCCAGCAGAGCGGAATAATGGAAATGAAATACTTCTTGGTCACCGGGAAGCTATTGGGAGAAAAATGCAGTCTTTACAAAACAGTTTGGTGTGCAACATGAACATGAAGGCAAAGTTGCTGACCAGAAATTTTCCGACTTTCAAAAGGTTGTTCCGGATGCATTTGAATATATGAGGTGGGTCAATCATCGTGTGCACTACTCGTGACGGATCACAGGGGTGTGGAAATGAAGTGCTGAGGCTGCTGATGTCCCCGCTGATGCCTGATTAAAATTGTAATGTTACAATGAGTATTGTCGAAAACCATGAGTCATAGATAACATACACTGATGTGACTGAGGTGCTAAAAATTGTTTACCCAAGGAGTGCAAAGCCGATCTATTGGATGTAGAATTGTCACACGTGACAGCGTCCACTAATGCACCAGCATTGAAAAGATGCGCTATGCATTGCAGTAGCAGCTTTGCTACGATTTGCCCTGGGGCAGCTCCCGAAGCACAAAAAGTTCCAACTGTTTGCGACCATCCACCGAGGAAAGGCCGAAACAAGACAACCAGCACGTGGTCTCCGTCTTTAAATTGATCTGACGGTCTTGTATGCTCGCCAAAGTCGACTTTGCCAAGTAGGGCCATGTCTGATTCACGTATGTGGACACTCACACTCATTTCATCAAACATCAAAACTCCTGCGAATAAGAATATGAAAAAAAAACAAATATAAAACTTGTTTCACACGGTATTCTCACGGTGGAAACTGGTCTACAAATTACATGCATCAAATTTTATCGTGCTGTCATAGCTTCAAACCATACCTTTACGTTCCCTCTCCGGCATTCCTTGAAGTTTTTGTTTCAATATACGAAACAAAGTCTCATCGAAACCAAATTCTGCTTTCAAGTTTCTCATGTAAGTGTACAGCGTGCGAGGGTGTGGTAAGGGTAGATAACCATTCTCATGAAGAAATGTGTACACACACGTTGACTTGATCTTCAGCAGCAAGCAGTCATACAACCATTCCTTTTTGTACCTGATAGTGGAATGCAAATACTTCAATTACTGGCATACTGGTATAGACAACTGCATACGGAACATGCAATTAGCCTTGAAGCACAGATAACACCAGGTAATGCTCAAATGCACATCCTCAAGTCATGCTGTTTTGTCAAGAACATGCACTCCACTGTCCTGTTTACAACTTTCCGCACAGCTTTCGACGACCTTGCATTAGCTTTCATGACACATTGGTCAAGGATCAGCTTCTCGCGGTCAGAGAGCTTTTTAAACGTTCCCTCGAAGTGGCTGCTCTTTTTTTCGCGCAGAGTTGCTTTTGCCAGCTTCATCTGGCAGTCTTCAAGTCGCTGCTTTACACGGCGGAGCTGTACCTTAACTCTCTGCAGTTCCGAAGCGCTGCACACAGCCTCCTCTGTTTGGCTAGCTTTGTCCTCAGCCTTGTTTACAGTCAGCCTACTTTCTGCACAACAAGGGTAAAAACACAAAGGTTTACGAAATCCATCAAGTTTGCTCAACTTGGGTTATAATCAGCGTGCCGAAGAACACAGAAGAGCAAGCAGCGTAAAACTGCAATATTTACCGTCATTTACTGCATCCAGTTCGTCGGAGACGTCCACGCGGATCCTCTGCGCAGCATGTTCCCCACTGGAATCCTCCGAAGACTCCCGACGACGCTTGACCGGCTGCCTGCGTGGCAACTGCCGAGGTGCCGTCTTCTTTTTGGACAAGTAAGCCGGGAGACCTTCAAATAATCGAGGTATAGCGCCGGCCCTCAGCTTCGCTCTTTCGCGCGGCAACCTAACAACGGTGCCTTCTATAACGCATTCGTCCTCGCGAATAATGTCCTCGTTATAGAAATGTTTTTCACATACTCGAACGTTCGGTGAACTGAACGAGAATGTGCCCGTTACTTTACGTGGTATCGCACGCTTCCACTGCTCACGGCTTTCGGGGTCGCTGGGGAACACAAACAACGATACTTTTTCAGTGGTTCCTCTATAGCCGGAGCGACAGCGCGGCACACAGCACGTCTTTGTCATCGTTCGTGAAGCTGCCGCTAACTGTTTCTCACATACGAAAATGGTCACAGGCACACACAGCACCACACACACGCGATAAACGACGCAAACAAAGCGAACGCAGAACGCGTCGCCGCGCTGAGTCGATGCCTTGTTCGCCGGAGCGACCGTGCGGCACGCAGGACGTCTTCTACATTGTTCGTCACGGTGCCGCTAACTATTCGTCACATATGAACACGATCAGACGCACAGAAAGCACCGCACACACGCGATACAGCACGATGCACAAAAACAAACACACCACGCCGTCGCCTCGCTGACTACTTCGACGAGTGCCGCGGGTGCCCCCCTAACGCTGGTGGCGCCGCCCCGCGGTCAAAGTTGACGACACACAAAGCTCTCCCATAGAGTGACGGGGAAGTTTCGTGACCAGAAAAAAAGTATTGAGGGACTATGATAATACTAACGCATGTGCTCTAACGTGGCGGCTGACGTGACGCCGCACCATAAGTTACTCATTAAACGCCATTTTTATCGACGTGCCTGGTAAGCCCACAATGCGCACACAGCTACTACACTTACGAAAACACGTCGATCCACCTGTTAACGCTTGGTTCAAAGCCCTGAAATACAGCATAGAAGTATTCAATGACTGATTCGCATGAAACCGATTACCACAACGCGTGGGATCTGCCGAATCTTTACTCGACCTTTTATAAGAGCGTCGAACTGCCGTTATGAAATTGCCCTAATTTTTTTATTGCGACATAGACTTGTCCTTAATTAAGGTATACTATCATGTGCGTGTATGTGTACTAAATGTGCGCCGCAAGGGCGGCATTTTGTTTCAAGTGGAGCAGCTTCTTGCGGAATCTGTTATGCATCCAGCGGTCATAGCTGGTCTTGTCACTGCATCGAAGCCCGGCTTCCAGGAAGTGACAGGAGCGTTCCGACTGTAACCCATGGCATGCCCATATAAAATGCTGTGCATCTGCTTGCATCCCTGGAGTAGAGCAGTACGGACACATTGCACTCACTGGTAAATGCGACCAGTTACAAGTTTAGATGACAGCCGGTGCAAGGGTCACCCCTGTCGGAAGCCTCCTAAGCACTTCTTCCGCCCTAGTCAGGTGAAGGGGGAGGGAGCAGACACGGTGGGATAAGACCGCGTGTACCCTGCCGGAGAGCATTTTTGCGGGATGTAAGTTTAGGGGTTGAAGTGGAAGGGGGGGGGGGGCGCATAGAAGGTCTGTATTAGGAGGGCAGTGCGCCTGCTGGTCAGCAGCAGTATTGTGAGGCTTCGCAGCGTGGCCTCGAATCCAGTGTACCATGGCTCAAGTAGCTGCATTACGATGCATGGTGTGTATCGCCTGGAAGATTTCCATCGCCTTGCGAACTTTCTTGAGTTCCTGGATAACCGCTGAAGAATTAGTGAAGATGCGAAGTTGCTTGATTGCAGGCAGCTTAGAGGTTGCATCGCACTGCGTCATTGATGGCTTGAAGTTCCTTCATTTGAATACTGGCTTCCATAAATAAATAACGATTGTGACCACTGATGAAATTGTGTGTAGTACTCAAGAATGACGTCTTTCCGCCGTCTTGTAGGATAGCGTCATCTGTATAGACTCCGCACGTATTAGTGCATGATGCTTCGGTGATAGTGCGTTCGTCAATAATACCTGTTCTATCGCTGCGTCCTAATTTTGTTGTCTTCTTAGTTGTCATGGCGGTCACTTTTCAGGGAGGAATTGGGTCGGGGCTGCTTGTCAATGTAAGATCCACGTTGAAAGCGAGCATGCAACGCAGCAAGAACTGGAAGAAGTTGCTTTTTTATTATGGGAAATTAGCTGTGTAATTGTGATGAGCTGGGAATGCGCCCAACCCTGCGTTCCGTGCGTTGTTTGCAGTACATCAAGGGCTTCCTAAATTGATTTCATATGCCCGTGCTAAAAGCCTAGTTTCGGGCACTGGCGAAAGAACAAGCGTGCCGCAGGGCATCCAGATGGCAATAATATCATGCAATTGTGGAGCGCCAAAAGCAATGGAGGCCCGTAAGCAAAATTATGGCATACACGGTATAACATCATTGCTCTTGACTGCCAAGTACCTGATACCATATGGATCGAATGGCAGCTCCTGTTTTAATGTTTTCTGAAGAACGTCCCGCAAATACATTCCATAATAACTGTGAATGAATGCACGCTCGATATCTTCAAGTTGTTTGAAAATAACACAGACAGTACCCCACGGCAAGAAAAAAGCTATGTTGCTCCATAACCGTTTCAACCGACTTGTCTCTGCAGTTTGAAGAGGAAGGTTTTCGTTGCCGATACGACACACCTTTATTCAGTGCCACTCCATGACTTGTATAACCACAAAAGCTTTAAGAGAAAGAAGACGCACCAAGAAAATACGTAATTAGTGGCGGTCTGTTATTATAGCATGGCTTCGCAATTTTCAAAGTCCTTGAGCACTGTCCAGGATTCAACCCTGGCGACCCACTGAAGTACAGGCTTTCGTAACTTCAGCACATCAAGATAATGTGCATACAATGACCAAAATATACATGCGGGCCGGGCGTTCGGCTCACAATCACCGTCCGCCAACTTTTCTTGCAAATATATCTGAACCTTATGAGTGCCTTAAACACGCTCTGCAATCTAAATGCAAGGGCGAACACATGCTATGGAGGCTTCGTTGAATTTCGTGGTAATGGAACAAAAGCCCCCTCGAAGACCGGCTGCAAAGCCGCCAGGGAGGATTGTACGCATCACTGGAATTTAGACTTTGTGAAAAAGTAAAGACAAACGCGCGTTTCGGTGTTCGCGAAATGCGGCTGCTGTGCGGCCGTTCATGACGCTCAGGAACGCTAGGAAGAAGGTGAGAGACGCCTTGCTCATGCGGCCCGAAAACAATGCTCTACCGAAAGCTGCAAACTACGAAAGCACTCTATACTCCATCTCATAAGCTGGTTGCAGCACTGTGGAAGCTACGGGACCTCTTAGCCAATAGGAAGAGCGAACGCCCCTGACGGTGTATTCATCTGCGCCACGTCGTCTGCTTGGCGTCCCCATAGCGTCTGCGCTCACGCGCTCGCTGAGCAGAGTAAGCCCACGGCACCAACCAACGCTCTCAGCGGCGGGCAGCAACGGTAGCGCGAGAAAAAGAAAATCGTGTCAGCACACTTCCACGCTTGTTCCTTGCGCCTCGAAATTATGAAGTCACCGTGGTGAGCTGTGTGGCTCGTAAGTTCTAAACCGACGTTTGTACTCGTGTTATATTTGCGTCCTGACGCTTCGACAGCAATGTATTCGCGTCTGTTTTGCACTGTTTCCAAGGTTCATTTTCAAATTCTCGGGTGCAAGGCTTATCAGGCGTGGCTGAACAAACAGCTAGGCTCAATGATAAAGAAGAAACGCAGCTGATACTTTGTCCTCAGTCTGAGGTGACACAAAGCGATAGACAATTTCACCGTTTATTTATTGCTGTGAGGACAGTGGCCAAGTATCAAGCGCGATTTCGGATCGAAGCGGGCGATCGCGTCTGCATGGGCGCTGCCATGTTGGCTTGTCATCAGAGTTATTGGCAGTAACTGGTAAAATAAATAAATGCTTATGACGTACATGAATCGTCATTAGCATATCATGTATTGCGGTGACGTACCGCGTGCCTATCAAACGCAGTTTCCTTAACCTCCTCCAATTATAATGCATTAACAAACATAACTATGTTTTGCTGCGCAAGCATGTGACTTGCTTACAGCTCGTAGCTTCCACCCTGCTGAAACCAGCTTGTGAGATGGAGTATACGTTTGTGCATCCATCAGACAACTCCAAAATGAGATTCTGTGTAGATTGTTCATTCATTCATTCAGTCATAGGTATGGCTATCAGTACCTGTCTTGGTGGAAGCTTCCGCTTGCTTGATGAGGAATTCATGGCAGACACTTAACAGCGTCATTCCAACTCGTTTACTTATCTCGTTGTCATTTGATAAAGGATAAAACAGAAGCTTGATTTCTTTTCAGCAGCACTTTCTGTTCTGTGGTTTCAAGGAAATTTATTTAGATAAACAGCCGCACTCTGAAATGAAGCCAGATCCAGCACAGAGGCTTTTCAGGATCACTTAGTCTAGGTGTGGCCTTAAAGACCTTGGCACCACTCACACCACACGTGAGCGAGTAATAACTATGCTGGTAGGTCTATGAAATAAATGTTCAGTTCCTTTGAAACCGATTATGTGCAAACTGAGGCATAGCCACACGTGTTCGCCACATGCTCGAATACAGAGGTGCCAGCAGTTGCCAGTTTATGTAGGTCGCAGCCGTAAGTTTCGTCTGTTTGTTTTCCCTAAGACTGATCCGTCAACTGCTGTAGTGACGTATAGTGGAATATGAAAAATGATAACTCTAAGGCCGTAAATGTGGGTAACTGTGCGTAATTGTGATAACTGTGGCTAACTGACTCGCCGTTTTTACGATGTGCTCGTTGTACGATGTTGTTACTGTCACCAGGGCCATTGATACCAGTACCGAATAAACTTCCCGGTGCAGATGCTCGAGCGAATGATGTCGATGCATTTTAAGGCGCTGGAACACATGGTTGTTTGTATTGTGTGCAGAAACATTACAGTATTTAGACCGCCACGGTGGTCGAGTGGTTATGGTTCTCAACTGTTGACCACCAGCTCGCGGGACCGAATCCCGGCCGCGGCGATCGCATTTTAGGGGCGAAGCTCCTTAAAGCGGCACCCGTTCGTCCCTCGTAGTTGTCGTAGTCGTAGTGCGTAACCAGTGTTACGCTTTGACATCCAAGGTGGTGTCGGTGGGAGATTTTTCCTGCGCGTTGTTGAACAATAAAAAATTCGCAGCGTGCGCGTTAACTAAAAGCCGAATTCTTCTGTCTCTCATTCCCCCTTAGCAGCCGTTGGCATGTTCCAGTAGGAAACGTTAGTAGAAGTACAAGTGTAAGTGTTAGCTAAAAGCCGACTACTTCTGTCTCTCATTCTCATTAGCAGCCATTGTTTACCTCCAAGGTAGTGCCTGGTGAGATTTCTCCTGTGCGTGATTAAACAATAAAAAATTTGTTCAAAACGCCGTTGATTGATGAAATAAACCAACGAAAGACGCCAGATGTTTTCTAAAAGCAAAACGAAAGAACGCCAGATGTTTCTAAAGCAAAACGAAAAGACGCCAGCTGCTTAACGAAAGACGCCAGATGTTTTCTAAAGCAATGGATTTCTAAACAATGAAAATTCACAGCGTACATGTAAAATTAAAGTGAGCTGCAAGTCAACATAACTCATCGAACCTTTAGTATAAACGCGCCCGATCTCACGTCAGTGATGATGTACTGGGCAGAATTCACGGAAGATTGACGGTTTACCGATGAACCTACGCAGCTTCGCCCACTCATCATCATTCACTCCATGAATATGTTGTGATTTTTTTTTATTTAGACGAGAATGTTTTAGGCCCATGTGCTTACATTTAGATGCACGTTAAGTAACACCAGGTGGTCAACATTTCTAGATCCATGCGCTACGGCGTCTCTCATAATCACATCGTGGTTTTGCGACGTTAAAGCCCAACAATTATGAAATACTTGGAGGTGCGATATCGGGGGACGAAATGGGGAGACAAGTTTCCCCCTGCCCCATCCTCCCTTTCTTAGGTTATGATGCTTTATTAGGTACGGAGCTTCAAGGGCCCTGGCTGTCTGCTGTCGTCTCTCGGCGCTTGGGGGCATGCCGGAGAAACCATGTGTAGAATAGCCATGTATAGCATAGCCATGTATGCTGCAGTATAGAAAAGGAGAGGTTAGAGAAGTGAGGGTGAGGAGGAGAGAAAGGAGTGGAGAAGGTAAAGCCAAGCATAGATATGTATGGCGTGACGCAGGCACAACCGTGTATAGCACAGCCATGTAAAATAAATTATACCAAGCGGTGGGAAACGGAACTGAGGGTAGGGAGGAGTAACGTGAAGGTGAGGAGGATGAAAGTGAGTGGGCGAGCGGATAAAGCGCAGAATAGCAACGTATGGTTTAGGATAGCCATGTGTATTACAGCATAGCAAGGGGACGAATATGAAAGTAACGCTAAGGATGAGTGATGGTGAGAAGGGGACAAGGTAAAGCACAGTGCAGCAATGTATGGCGTCACGCGAGCAAAACGACGCATAGCACAGCCATGTATTGTATATTATAGCAAGTGGGGGGAAAAGAAATGAGAGTGAGGAGTGATGTGAGGGGTAGGAGAATGAAAAGGAGGATGGGAGAAGGGAAAGCTTACAATAGGTTTGCGAAGTAATATATTGCAACGGGCGCGAAGGGAAATTGAGGAGACAAAGAGATCAGAGGGTAAGGAGGAGGTAAATGAGATGGGGAGGCAAAGACACAGCCGTGTACTGCGTAGCAGGGCTGGGCAGTATCGCGATACAAGAGTATCGCGATAGTATTTCAGAGATACTTTTGAGTATCTGTATTTCTGTATCGAGATACATTTGAAAAATGTATTTGTATCTCAGTAGTGAAATACATTTACGATGTATCGCCTGTATCGCGATACTGTGCTGGACACGGGTATCTCGTTACATTGTTTTTTTTGTCGGAAATGAGTTGAGGCGTGTTTCCAATGGGGGAATGGCGTTTTTTTTTTCTTTTTTGTGCAAAGACAACAAAGACGCGCCACCGGTCGCCGACAGATAGGGCGGCGATGGTTTCCGCTCATGCACAGAATGGTCCATGTGGTAAAGCACGCGACGCCGCAGACGGCAGAATCGCGAGGGCAGTGTTGTCGGCATCTGCCGACGAAAGTCGCTGTCTCTCAAGGTCAGTGCAGCACGCCTAATTTTTTTCGGGTGGCAGACCATTACTTCGCGACCCCCCGCGCGGATACCGCCTTGGAACAGGCTGTGCAATGCTTCGCGTGCGTTCAGTTCTCAAAGCGGCGGCACTTCCAAAAGCAGTTCCAGTAGTCGCGGCGGAAGTGACTAGAAGATGGCTATCTTTGACGCGCTTTCAGCCACCTCTCCAATGTCAGGGTGCGTTCCTAATTGATTACATGCGTGAAACGGTCTTTTGTGGTAGCAGGCTCCCCCACCGCCGGAGCCGACTTCGCCTGTTGCGGCTTTCTGAAATAGGTGCTGGTAGCGTCGGTGGTGGTGGTGAAAGCTTCATTGAAGCCGACAGGGACAGACGGCTGAGGATTCCGAAAATGGGGACAGACTTCGGATTCTCAACGGTCAGAACAACCCAAGTGAGGGCGGAAGTGTTTCGGTATCTAGATGACCCGAGAAGAGATATCGCCACGCTGCAGGGCAATCCGGCTATGAAGGCGATATTTATTCACTGTAACACGAATTTGTGCTCGCCTTCAGAGGTAGACAGACTTTTTTTCTTTCGTGAGTCTTGTGCTGAGGCTGAACCGACGTTGTTAGAAGACAGCCTATTTGAGATGCTCACACAGCAACCTTCTCAGTAAAGCAGATCTTATGTGCGAAGTAAATGCATACTTTTTCTCAATTCACTGGTTTTCATTAGTGATTCGAGTGATTTGCTTAAAGTGTGCTATTTCTAGCAAAGCTTAGTTCGCTAAGTATGTCGATTTCGGTGTCCAATCCTTGTTACTGTTGCTGTGAAATAGTGTATTTTTATTGCAATTGATACTTGTAATTATGTCTTTATTGCTAATTACGTACTTAGTCCACCCCCCTCCCCTGCAATGTCTTAATGGCGCTGAGGGTACTGTAATAAATGAATAAATGAACTGAACGTTTCGATGCGCTGTAACTTTAATTACAACATTATGCTGCACTAATAAGTGTCTTTGCGTAGTATAAGCATCCTTCAAATAAAAAAAGTATTCCAGTACCTGTATCGCTGTAACTGTATTCCGGAATACTTTTTTCGTCTTATTGCAAAAGTATCTTTGAAATATCCCGTTACGTTAAAAGCAAATGTATCTCAGTATCTGTATTTTAGGCTTCCACTTCATGTATTTCGATATCTGTATTCCGGAATACTTTTCTGAGTATCTCTGCCCAGCCCTGCTGCGTAGTATATCAAGGGGTTGAGAAAAGCAAGGAAGGGTGAGGCGGAGTCATGTTAGGGTTAGGAGAAGTGAGAGAAGGATGAGGAGAGATGGCAACAGAGCATCACAAGTGAAGGTTTCTATTCGCGCCATGGACGCCGAGCAGGCTGCACTTCTGCAACGACGGCGCGCGCGTGCCTTCCGGCGTTGCAGTGTCTACAGCTTTCACTCTCAGTGGAAACGCGAGAGCATTACTTTGCTGATTGTGACGCCTTGCTGTCTCTTCAAAGCCATGGAACAAAAGCAGATCGTAAACTACGCCATCCTCGAGCGCATGTACGGTGTTGTTGCAGGCAGCGGACGTTCGAAGACCCAACGTCCGCGGACGATTGATTTCTGGCACCCAAGTCCCCGGCAACGCCAAAAGCAGAGTAAGCGGTGGCGAAGCGGTGTCGACCATTTGCAGCGAGGCAGCGTGGTGGTCTGTGGGTCGCGAGTTACCTTAACTCTTATCGCTATGACACGTAGCAGGCACACTTGCCGCCAGCACTGCACACTGATACTAAAGTGCAGTTATACCACAGTGCAGTTCATTAAACGAGGATTCACCTTAATTCGCAACAGAAGGAACAATCACCTTCACACCTCCAACGGTTTCAGTTTTTTCGGTGCTGTCCTCATAGAACCGCTGACGAATAGCGCTTTTTAAATACAGAAGTGTCGGGTGCAGTAAACAGCGCACTGTCTTGGTGACAGAAGGATCCTTAATGAATGGCATTGTTGGAACCTGTGAGGAGTCTTGTAACAATTAGGGCCTCCAAATATTCAAAATAAGTATTCTACCAGAAATGAACAGTTCCTAAAAGACGTGCCTTAAAAAAGTGCGTATTTTTTCAGTAAACATTGTGGTTACGAGAAAGCATAAATATTGCCGACTGTTGATACCACTGAGAGCACGAACGCTCATTTTCGAAAAAGTCGCGACGTCAGAGCTCCATATTAAAGCTGGTTTCCTGGGCTTCCTTTGTTACAACGTTATGAATTATTTCAATGGTATAAAAATGATATACGTTAAAATATTGAACTTCTCGCTCTACCAGCATCAGCAATCCCTGCTCTCTGCTAGCTTGCGTTATATTAACGCCAGAGCATTGAAGAACTCCTTTCGCATAAATTTTGGCGCCGGTGTCAGCGTCGTTTGCTGTTAGTAAAAAATCAGCGCGTTCCTTTACCGAAAAAATGGAGAAAGATGGCAATAAAACAAATAACGCAAATATTCATTTCGAGTGAGAATCAAACCCACGCCGTCTGCGTGGCAAGCGGGTGTTCTACCAGAGAGTCACGTAATCGCTCTTTCTTTATTGTAGAGTCACATCATTGCTTTAAACTGCTTCACACACACACACACACACACATAATAACGCTGTATGAATGTCTTGTAGTGGTAGGAGTCTACTTAACAGGAAAGCTTTCGTTTGGGCTAGTTAATGCATTCCTGTACACATAATTGGGTTGCACGAAAAAACACGGACGAAGAGGAGTACACAAGACGGGCGCAAAGTTCAAATGTGAAACGGAAGGCCGAACGGCGCAATATGGATAGATATCAGCCTTTCACGTGCCCATAAACGACAACAAAAAATGGAAAAAGCAACATAAATGAATACCCTACGTATGAAAACTGCAGTGAAAAAGCCAAAGCAACAGTTGATAGTGAAAAGAAATCAATGATCAGCAAAGGCATGCGCACAGACTGCAAGCTTGAGTAAACGCACAGGTTTGATTACAAAAGACCATCTAAAAATTGCAGCTCCTTAGGAAGCAAATTCAGCGAAGGCAGACATACGCATTTGTCACTTCTAACAATGAAGAAGGCTTCCATTATTTTCCTTTCCATTTTATTGTTAGACTTGTACAGGATTAGTGTATCCCTTAAGGGGGTCATGACACCAATTTTCGAAGCGCCGGAAAGGCTATGCCTCGCCGCACATAATGCCCGGGTGGCCTGAGCCCGGGCCGGCAACCTTGCAGGTGTTTTTTTTTTCTTAATAAAGTTTTTTTTTTCCGTCCGTCCGTCATAATCTATGCTATGTGGTATAATCCTTGTGTATTCACAAATAAGCTGGCGAAACCGTAGCGCATTCGGTCGAGCACTTAATTTCTAATCGAATATTTTTATAAATACCCGAGCGGCCCGAGAGTCAGGCAACACTGATGCACTCGCGAGCCGTGACGTAACAAGCAGCTAGCTGTGCAAGCGCCTGCATTGCGGCGAACGATATTGTTCCGTGGTCAGCTGCACGTGATATCGAGATATTTTATCTTTCTTCAGCTTGGCAATGAAAGTGAACGAGAAGACACAGACGCAGCGCGGGCCACGGAGCAGTATGGCCCGCGGCTCGCATGATTTTAAATTTCGTCACGCGTGGCGCTCCGTGCGCTTCACCCAACGCGGCCTGCGTTGGCCCAATTCTCAAACTCTGCTGATCATCCGAACGCAAGAGCAGGCTGCCCAACGCAGCTCGGGGGCCCAGCGTCTTGTGTCCCCAATTCTCAAACTCTCTAATATTTCATTCATTTTCAGTGCTGGCCTTTTTCGCCGGGTAGCCCTTTGATCTGCGGATTGCTCGCATTGAGAGTGCATTAACGTCAACTATACAGATATTACACTCTACTGATACTGATTAAATGGTGGTGCGTAGCGTTTGCCTTATTCACTCTCTTGAAAGTGCATACCATAGTTGCCTGTCTTCATATGGTGTAGTGGTAGGAAGGCCACCACAATTTTTGTATGTTCCAATTCCACAGACACTGCAGATTGCACGCCAAACTGATTTTGAAACGAAAAAAAAACCAACGTTTTTTACGAGAACGAAAATATGGGCGAGTTTGTAAGAATTTTTTACTTTTTACAACGTTTCTTACTTTTACGTGCTGCCACGTGCACTAGACTCGTGTGATTGATTACCCTTCGCTATGCAATCTACTTGCCAAGCTATCTTCAAGAAATCTACAGAATCATATTTCCATTTGTACAGTGACACTACTTCCAATAAGTTCCTCTTCTCCCTTTTTGGAAAAGTACTTTTACGTTTGGGAAATGTTTTCAACGAAGACGTTGACTGTGTTCCCGGCACCATAGGGGACACTCCTTCATGAACTGCATCGATAAATTACGGAGAAAAAGAACATATGTTTCTTAACACAATGGCGAGGGAGAGAAAGCATACCCTCATAAACTTGTTGAGTGCTGTGTGTACGCATGGAAAAAGCCAACAGGGAACACAATGTTTGATATAATCTCAGACCACTTTGTTAAGAAGCAGGAACTTCATCCTGAATATTTGACAAATTCTCTAATGGAACACATATTTATGCCTCATATGCCTATTAGTTGTCTGCCGGAATACTGAGTGGAATTTAAATATACAGCGGGCAGAACTAAGGGCATTTGTAATTATTTACACTGACCCAACACGTCATTTCGCAGGATCCTAAGGCGCACAGCTAGTATATAACCAACTTCTCTTATTTATTTATATATTTATGTATTTATTTAAATGCTCTCAATGCCATTTGAGGCGTTACAGAGAGGAGTGGTCACAAGTTATAGATGGCAGTCTTGAATGATTCATGATCAGGGTTGCTGGTGATGGAGGCAGGAAGGTGGCCATTCGGATGAAGTCTTCGGCACGTAGCGGTAGAAGTACATGTTGGTATGGCAGAATGGCACATGGACTTTGAAGTTATGGTCGATGCGAGATGAAACGTAAGAAGGTGGCGAGGACAATGTGTGTTTTATTTCAGGATTCATGAAAAAAAACATTTGTGGAAGAGACATAGGCGGGCCTGCTTCCTCCTGTTAGAAAGGGCAGGGAGGTCTAGAGAAGTTTTAATTGATGAGATACTAGCAGTACGGGAGTAATTAGCGACAATGAAACGAGCTGAGCGATTTTGGATGGCTTCTAGTGCATTAACAAGTAAACAAGAATGAGGATCCCAGATTGATGAGGCCTACTCGAGTTCAGATCTGACTAGTGTTTTATAAAGAAGAAGCTTTAATGAAACAGGTGCTAATGAAAAGTTACGGCGCAAGAAGCCGAGAGTGCGGTTAGCATTGTTAATCACATAACTGATATGACTAATCCATGTTAAATTGCTATCTATGTGAACATCTACATATTTGTAAGTATTGACAGATGACAAATGAAAATTATTTAATGAGTAAACAGGGCTAGTGCAGTAGTACTTCCTCGAGAGATCCTCATTACTTTACATTTGTTAATATTCAGTTTCATTGACCAGAGTGAGCACCAAGATGTAATGTTGTCAAGATCAGATTGAAGTAGTGATGAATCATGAGGGTTAGTTATTATGCGGTAGATGACACAATCATCGGCAAATAGCCTGATTGTTGGTGTAATGCTGGATGGAAGGTCATTAATATAGATTAGAAAGAGTAAGGGTCCAAGGACAGAACCTGGCGCACACCAGATGTTACGGAACAATTGCGTTAGTTATGATCGTCAGCTGTTACATGTTGGGTTCTGTTAGATAAGAAGCATTCAATCCATCGTAATATGTTTGAGTCAATGTTTAGCATGCTTAGTTTTAGTAGGAGTAAACGGTGAGAAACGGTGTCAAAAGCTTTTTGAAAATCGAGGAAAATGCAGTCGATAATGGGGCCAGTGTCAGATGCTGAAAATAAGTCGTTGGTGAAGAGAAGTAGTTGGGTTTCGCATGAGTAGTGTTTCCTAAAACCATGCTGACCGTTATGGAAGAAGTTATTTTCTTCGAGAAATATAATTAGGTTAGAATAGATTATGTGTTCGAGAAGCTTACATGGAATTCTAGTCAAAGTGATGGGCCTGTAATTAGAATGATTAGATGAGTCACCTGGTTAGGCACAGGAACCACCTTCCCCGCCTTCCAGTCACTGGGCAATGAGGCATTTTGCAATGACTGTGAAAAGAGCTGTGATAAATGACTGAACAATAAATGGCAGTTTGTTTGAGAAATTGGGGAGCGATTCCATATATGCCAGGTGCTGAGGCTTTCATTTTTAGTATGAGGTGAAAAAGCCCCAATTGATCAATGATGATTGGTTCCATTCGGGGATATCCAGGATCGGCTTGAATTGGTAAATGATGGAAGTTGTCAACAGAAAATGCGTTTTTAAATACGTCTTGCAGAGCTTCGCAGCACCTGTCAATTGCAATCGCCAAACCTTTCTTGTATTCTAATGTTGCGCTGTGATAAGCCGCCCATCTCTCCGTGGTATCAGATGATGAAGCGCTGCGGTAAAGTCGCTTTCTTTATTACGTAATCGAAGGAGTGCTGATGTGAACCACGGAGAGCGGAACGCCGTTCCAACAGTTCGCAAAGGAACAACAATCTATAAGCGAATTAAACTTATTTTTGAACGATACCCAGCTCTCCTCCACAGTGTTATCAGCAGCACATGCAATGTATTTTTCAGTAAAAACTTCTAGCTCAGTACATATAGATGCATCATCAGCTTTCGCATAATCTTTTATAACTCTGGTTGCGTGCACAGGACGCTGTGGTTATTGGCTTAGTACTCAGTGTCTAACACTTATGTAAGCTGTTGTAGTAGTACTCAAAAATATGGTAAGGAATCCTAAGTTTACCCAAGATATCCGTAAGATTCGTATTATTATAACATTCAGTCATTACAGGAAACTATAGGAATGTATTTGGATTGTACATCTTGATCACAACTACAATTCGCGACTTCACTAGCAAGTGTGCTCGTTGCTTGAAGCGTAAACAGAATAGGATTGGCTTTTTTTTTCATTCAGCGAGAACCGGCATGCTTACTTAGACTAAATGCTCGCACAACATACAAGAGTTGCTTTAAAGTGTATTTTGAAAATATGTGCATCCATTTCGTTATACATTTACTGTAAATGTTGTAATGTAGGAAGTCGAACAGTTTTTTTCGTACTCAGAATCTATGGCGAAAATTAAGGGCTGAAGTACTTTATGTTCCTCTTAGATCCATCTCTTTAAAAAAAAATTCGCTTTTATTCTTGCAAAGTCAGGAGTTAAGAGTTCTGAAGCACAAAGGCTACGTATATTTGCTTTGTATTCTGTGGGTGCCTAGCTTGCAAAAAGAAAGACGGAAACAAATAAATGTTAAAAAAGAAGACCCTCCACGAAATCTACAACGCACTAAACCGACGCACTAAACCACTCAGGAACATAGAAGCTGCAGCCGTCCAGAATTTGTGCGACAGATCATCTTGAAGCTCGGATGCCCAGCCAAGATTATAACACACCGCGGTGCTCAAATAATGGCGTGCTCTACTGAAGCCTACTTCAAGCGTGGGGCATCAGGCATGATGCAACCACTGCATATCACCCCGCAGAAAATAGCTTGTGCGAAATGGCCAATAAGACAATCAAGAAGATGACTGCCATGACTACCGCCGGGGGAAAAAAGTGGACCGATCTTCTCTCATGTGTTATATTATGTTGCAGCACCGCTCGCTAAGGCACGGTTCGCCTAATTGCCTTTTTCTTGGTGCACGGTAGGGATCCGGCGTTGTCATTAGGTGTTGTATACAGCCACCGAAAACTTGAAGAACTCAAAGAAGAGTCAAGCTATCTTGCGGTCGGCTGAAAACACGTTTTTCAGCCTGAACAAAGGCTGGAATGGGCTAAAAACACCCGAACTTTCCAGCCTTATCACTGATGATCGAGCAAGCTATGGAAAAATCTTGACTATTCGTGTCATGTGCGCAGTCCAACAAAATGATCTACTACAATCTGAAATATTCCCATACATTCTAGCGCGGCTTGCGCAGGGCAATAGTAACATGTGTTAGGGGGCGGTAACATAAAAAAAAAGACAACAAGAAGCGAGAACGTGTGGCAATATGTACTGCTATACGAAACAGCCCTCATGTCAGATTAATGTATGTGACTGCATTGGTGGCTCCGCAATTATAGCAGGCTAATAAACATTACATTTGTATTCCTATGACTCAGGAAGCTGCATTGAAACGTTGCTAGACCCCGGATGAATACAAAAAAAAGAACATGGCTAATCCCTCCTTCATTGGAATCGGTATTACACGAAAGTGAAACGTGTCTTAACAGAAGCAGTGCTTATTGTGTAGTGATATATGAGAGCTTGTACAATGTCTATTCGTGTTTGGCAGCTATAGCACCGTTTGACGTGGATGCACCCATGTTGACAGCATGTCTCTATCGCGACAACTGACGCCTGTGATCATTATTAAACCGTTGTGGTAGCTGACGGTGTGAACATATATTTGGACACAGCGAATCGCGAATCCCGCGTAAGGATGATATCTACAAGCTCATAATAAACCCTGGTACCCGGTATGCGCTTCTTCAAAGCGTCGTCAATTAAGGAGAGAAATGGCACGGTGTGCGCTTTCTATTAATGGGTAGCCGACGCCTGTGCTCATGCGTACATAACACACACTGCGCTGCAGCAACACGGGAGGCAGAGGTTCGTAGCCTGAGCCGCAAACGCGTGCGTCTCACTAGCCTCTGTCTCGCAGGCGCGGCTCTCGCTCCACCAAGGAACGACTTTCGCCCGTCGAAATCGCGTCCTCTCTGCAACGCATATTGCAGCAGTTTTGTTAGTCGGCGCTATCGCAATTGAAGCAGTCGGCCGCGGAAAAATCCCGTTGGTGCACGTGGAAACTGCACTACTCCGATGAGCCGACGCACGCTAACACGAAGCCAAAGGCAAAGAACGTAACTGCGTCAAGGGTGCCTCGGCGACGCCAGCGCGGCCAGTCTACCTCTCTGGTATCGAGACGCTTTAACCATGACCTCCGATATCGCGTGGAATCTCGGAGTAAGCGCTAGTAGTGTCAATCGTGAAGCATTACTTCTTTTCACATCTCACAGACGGCGGCACCGCTCCGCTCCGCCCGCCGCGAAAGAGAATGTGTGAAAGATATAAGGCGCGTTCGCGCCGTGTCTACCATCTCCCGAGTTAGCTTAATCGGTAGGGCGTCGGGCGCTTGCCGTCGCGGCCGCAACGTCGTGGGTTCGATTCCCAGCGCAGTATCTTTTTCTTGGTTTTTTTCTTTCTCACCCGTTGGCGTCCATTTTATCAACGTCATATCCGTGACGAATGTACTTGGTGGACCCCGGCATAAAACACTTTCGTGTTAAAAGACGGTTGGTTGATCCCTCCGTCATAGGAATCGGTATAACACGAAAGGGAAACGTGTCGTCACAGATGTAGTTTACTGTTTATAGTGCATTGGTATATGAGAGCTTGTACAAGTCTACTGTTGTTTGGAAGATATAGCACCGCTTGATGTGGACGCATCGCACTCACGTTGACGCCTAGTGACACATCTCCGTAACGACGACAAACGCCCATGATCATAATTTAACTCTTGCGGTAGCTGAAGTCTTAACATGTACGTGGATTCCGCATATAGTGTATGCCGCGCAAAGATGGCATCAACAGGCATATAATAAACACTAATGCTCGATATTCACTCCTTCAAAGCGTCATGAAATGCGAAGAGAAACGCTACGCGCGTCGTGTACTCCATCTACCCTGGCCGTTACTTCTCACAGGGCGAATGGCGAAAGCGGTGCGACAGCCAGGCGAGCGTCGTAGAGCTACTTGTCGATATGGATGGATGGTATGAGCGAGGCTTCCGCTAGAAACGCCACCTCACGGTGTGTTAAAACGTTGACAAAATTAACCTTGCATTGGAAACGCGCTGAATGGGACGGTCGTTAAAACGGGGCGTGCTTTGTTTTTTGTTTTTTTTCTAGCCTCGTGGCACAGATGTCACCGCCACGCTATAAAGGGGCCGCTCACAGCATCCATCCATCCAAGGTCACTGTGAGAGGCGAGTGTGAAAGATAAAAGACGCGTTCATGTCGCCTCCGTAATGTGTGTGGCGGTAGCTCTGTGGGCGAAACGCCCGCCAGCCATCGTCGCGGACCGAGAGGTCATGGGTTCAATTCCCATCAACGGAGCATTTTCTTATAATTTTTTTATTTGCCATCTGATGGCATTCATTTTGCTGACGTACTTCCGTGACTGAAATACGTCATGAAAGTCTTGGTGGACCCCGGCATAAAACACTTTCGTGTTAAAAAAATTTACGTATGATATTCACATGATTGCATCGTAAAGCCCACTTAGTTTCGATAATACAAACGCATGTGCTATAACGTGATGGCTGACGTGATGTCGCACCATAAGTTACCCTTTAAACGCCATTGTTATCGACGTGCCTGGTAAGCCCACAATGTGCACACAACTACTACACTTACAAAAACGCGTCGATCCACTTTGTAATGCTTGGCTCAACACCATAAAACACAGCATAGAAGTACACACTGACTGCTTCGCATAAAACCTATTCCCACAACGCCTGGAATCTCTTGTATGGCTGCGTCGTAATTTGGTTTTCTTTGTTGTGATGGTGGTCACTTTTCAGGGAGAAATTCGATCGGTCTGGTTGACAATGTAAGATCCACGTTGAAAGTGAGCATGCAGCGTAGCAACAATAAAAAGAAGTTGCTTTTCTATTCCACGTGCTTTTCACTTTGTGAAGTTAGCTCTGGAAATGTGATGAGCTTGGAATTTTCCGGTAAAGTTAATATGGGAGTGATGCGGAGTAACGCTGTTATTGGGCATTGCGCCACGGTCAGTGGTCTCCAACTGTGCTAGCTGTGCCAGTCAACAGTTGATGTTGCGCCAGACACAAATTTCTTGGCTGCAAAGCTGTGCGCATAAGCAACCGAGCCACGTCAGTACAACCTACAGCTATTTCTGATGCAATGCGACAAATCAGAAGAAGTGTTTTAAGGGCGAAGCTCCTTAAAGCGGCACCCGTTCGTCCCTCGTAGTTGTCGTAGTCGTAGTGCGTAACCAGTCGTAACGCTAGTACCAGATCTTGACCTCCAAGGTGGTGTCAGTGGGAGATTTTTCCTGTGCGTTGTTGAACAATAAAAAATTCGCAGCGTGCGCGTTAAGTAAAAGCCGAATTCTTCTGTCTCTCATTCCCCATTAGCAGCCATTGGCATGTTCCAGTAGGAAACGTTAGTAGATGTAGAAGTGTAAGTGCTAGCTAAAAGCCAACTTCTTCTGTCTCTCATTCCCATTAGCAGCCATTGTTTACCTCCAAGGTAGTGCCTGGTGAGATTTCTCCTGTGCGTGATTAAACAATAAACATTTTCTTCAAAACGCCGTTGATTGATGAAATAAACCAACGAAAGACGCCAGATGTTTTCTAAACGCAAAACGAAAGAACGCCAGATGTTCCTAAAGCAAAACAAAAAGACGCCAGCTGCTTAACGAAACGCCAGATGTTTTCTAAAGCAATGGTTTTCTAAACAATGAAAATTCACAGCGTACACGTAAAATTACGTGAGCTGCAAGTCGTCATAACTCTCATTCGAACCTTTAGTATAACGCGCCCGATCTCACGTCGGTGTGATGTACTGGGCAGAATTCACGGAGATTCACGGTTTACCGATGAACCTCCGCAGCTTCGCCCACTCATCGTCATTCACTCCGTGGATATGCTGTGATTTTTTGTTGAACACTGTTTGAATTTGTGAAGCAATTGCGCACCACAACCGACCGGTGAATTTTAGGACCCAGTATGCGGACCTCCAAAGCCTCATGAATTGTCACTGCATTAACCCATATATGCCCAGCGTCATACAAATAGGACGCTTCTTTGATGCATTCTAACCGCGCCATTTCTTTAGCTGATGACTAGCGCCACCTAGAGCACACGAAGCGGGCCTCATTCTCAACGTGTGCAAGCCTAGACATTGCTTGCTTTTCATGCTGCCATGTGCCGACCGCCTTCTCCGGGCAAACGCGTGCCTTGTGTGAAAGACGTCAGGGAGAGGAAGAAGTGCACGTGAAAGGCCGACCGCTTTCACTGGGCAAACGCGTGCTTTGTATGAAATACGCCATGGAGAAGAAGAAGTAGAATGCCGGTGGGCACATGAAATGTTTCAAGGCTCACCACACCCGCACATAGCACCCCTAATGCCCAGTATCCTATAGGTATAGGATGGCTTGTAAAAAGTGTACGAATTGTAAAGCAGTACTTGGCAGTAAATAAAGAACTTGTGCTTTCTTTTGAATCTAAAAGTACACTTCTGTGAAAAAAAATAATTTTTGTCATCTTT